>NC_063258.1:8696049-8816139 GCF_019578655.1 Ricinus communis
TTTTTGTGATCTTAGGCATTTAATCCTTTGAGCATGTACTATTGTTTATGTACGAATTCCGGCATTTTCATACCATCCAAATCTCATACCTTTATCCTAGCCCATTACAACCTCGGTAAAGACCCTTTGATTTTGGTATTTACTTATTCCGCGATGGCGAAGATATGATTTATGAGCAAGCTTATGGTGAGCGGGTCTTGTGCATTTGCTTTGAGGTTGTTATTCACCTAATATACACTTTGAAGCGACTTGAGTGATCCACGAGGCATTGGTTCATGATGTTTGTGTTGAGTTATCATTTAAGTTACTCATGCATTAATATTATTTCCATTCTTTGTTAATGATTTGTAATTTGATTTATGATTGAGTAACCTTTGGGATGTGTTGAATACTCTCTGTTGTGGACTAGGGGCATAAAGCTGAGAAGGAATTGCTAGCTGTAGTTTTATGGGTTGAGTTGTTAATTGCTTGAGGACAAGCAATAGCTTAAGTGTGGGGTAATTTGATGAGCATAGTTTTACATATTTGCTTGCATATTATTGCGTATGTTCTTAGCAATTATTGTGCTTTTATTCCATATCACCCATGTTTTGTGTTCTTTTGCATTTCGGGAACATTTATAGGACCATCATCGGTGTTTAAGCAATTATAGATCAATGCGCGGAAGAATTCATCAAGATCGGACAAGGCATGTTGCACATTGAGCATGGCTTTGGTCAGGCCGTCTTGACCATCCGCAGCTAGACTCTAGCGGTGACCAACAATCAAAACTTGGTCTTCAAAATAATAGTTTGGGCACGGTTTAGTAGCCACGGCCTCGGCCGGCGTGGTGGCGGCCATGAGAACAACGGTCATGGTGAAACCTTAGTTGGTGAGATCCACGGTTGTGCGGCATGGACTCGGCCATCGCGGCCTGACTGGACCCGCGGTAGTCTTGAGTTAAATATATAAGAAAATTCATTTTCTTAGGAAAAGGGAAGAAGTGACATAGAGCCACAGCGGCCGGTTCGATTTTGCATAGTATTGAGTGCGAGAGAGTTGCGGGAGTAAGAATCCCGAATCGCAAGGTTCCGAGTGCAAAGCAGTGGTGGAAGGCACAACCAAAACTCCAACATTCTTTACTTCCCCCCTCCTTCCCTGCTTAGACCTTGGCCACTTATTGATGGCCTATACTCCCTCTCTTCTCTCTACTGAATTCAAGAGGCAGTTTGGGAGATTAATCAAACTGTAGATCCAGATTTGGAGCTGTTCATCCAATTCGAGAGAAAAGGGTGTACATGTTTTATTTTCATTATTCTTTCATTGTGATTGATTTCTTAGATTGTTTTAAACATGAACATGATTAGCTAGATTGATTTAATCCATTGGGATTTCTTTACTATGTTGGCTTGATATTATATTGTTGGATTGTTCGAGTTGGTTTTGTATTCTTCTTGTTTTCAGTATGAATAAGATTATGCATTATTCATGAGACATTGTGAATTGTGATGTTTAGATTGCTTTATGAGATTGAGAAATCCGTTTGGCAATTAGAATTTTGAATAACAAGAACTGGTTAATAATCGCTTAGAGATAAGGATAATTAATTAGCCGAATTAAGAATTAACAAAGCTTAATAGAAGTTAAAGCTTAATGCTAATTTAAGAATCAATCGTTAGGAAGAGATTCCAACTTTAGGTTATTAGGTTTAGAATTCGGTTATCTCGAGAGAAACCAAATTGACTAAGAATTCGTCCACGGGTAGCATAATTAGACTCAACGATCCTTTATCTTTTGTTTGATTGCCAACTAGTTTAGATTCCCTTTGGGTTTGTCTTCTTATCTTGATTATTTCACTTATCAATTACTCCTGCATCTCCCTTAGAACTTAGTTTGTAGTTAATAGTTAGTTTAGAATTTATTCATCATCCATTTTAGGTTAATATAACAAAGAACAAAGGAGTAACTCGGGCTTTTGCTTTCCAGGAATACAACCTTGATACTCGCCATTAGTGCTAGGCGCATGATGGGTACTGCCTTAGATTGTAGCTAACACGAGTAGTACACATCATCTATCCATATTTCTTTATTTATTTATTCAAATTTATCTTCTAATTTCTTTTTCTTGTGGAATAAGGGCTTCAAAATATAAAAACTGCATTGCTACTTTAGGCAACTTAACATATTCTTTCAGTATAATAACTTGTGGGAAATCAAGTTATCGGTTCTTTCAAGGACTTTGTGAACTTATCAACACTCGCGCTAGTGAACACAGACTTATCGCTCGCATCCTTTCATTCTTTTGTGTTCTTTATCTGCCGTTGTGTTTAAATGAATTTGATTTTATCCTTATGCTTGGTATAGAGAGAACAAGAACTTGTGATTTCTTTCCTTATCGGATCCGAAATCATACTTATTTTCTCATTTTTTTCATTTGTTTTATGCCTCCCTTTCTAATCTCTGTCTAATATAATGGTTTTATTTTATTTAGGGAGCATAAGTAGGCATGTTGACTGAAAGCGCATTGAAGTGGCAATCATAGGCACCAGTCCAATACTTGGACAAATGCGAAGAAAGAAAATTAGTTGATTATGTATTGATATCATTCTTCGAATGATCTCAGACAAAATCTACTAAAGGAAAGTAGGAACAATGAGAATTGAGGCACGCTAAATATTCCGATGCAGGATTTGCACCATTGGAATCTCCATCATTCCTTGTTCCTCTAGGCATGATAACTTCTGATGACACAAGGATTGGCGTAAAGAATCATGGGAACTCAATTGACAAGCTTGAGTGGCGGTGTGCTTAGCTTGATGATCAAGTAGGACGAGATGTAAATGAGCGCTAAGGGAGAAATCATGAAATCCAAGCGTAATACAAGTAGCAATGTGAGCATTTTGATGTTAGAGCCGCATATAATGAAGAAATTTGGGTGAAGTATTATTAGGCAAACCTAGACAAATTTTCCCTTGTTTGTGTTAAGCTGGCTCACAAAATTTATGACTACAAGAGTTTTTTATCGGTCAACTACTCTCGGTAAACATATTATTTGAGTTCTACGCTATGCGGACTTATCAAGACTCATTCTAGTGAACATAGACTTCGCTTATGTCCTTCCTTTCTTTTGTGTTCTTTCCGGCCTTGTGTTTAAGTCAATTCGATTTGATCCTTTCGTTTAGCCGTATGGAAGAAAATAAAGAACTTGTGATTTCTTCCCTTATCAGATCCGAAATCCCATATATGCTCTCATTTTGTTCCACTCTATCTAATATGTGTCTAGTTTGATAGTTTGGTTTTATTTGGCAACCATAAATACAATTGACAAGCTTGACAGATGGCATTATGGCTTGACTTGATGATCTAGCATGATAAGATGCAAATCCACGTGCGTAAGGAAGAAATCATGTTGATTTCAATTAATCAAAGTGGGAATGTGTGCATTTTGATGTCTGGTATGCATATAATTATGTAATTTGGATTGAAGTGTTATTAGGTATGCCCATATAAATTCTCCCCTATTTTTGTTAATCTAGCTCATAAAATTTGGGACTATGAGAGTTGTTGACCTGTCAACTTCTCTTTCTCTAGTATGATAATTTGGTTTTATCTAGAGAGCATAAACACGACTGTTGAGAGAAAGTTCATGGAAGTGGCAATCATAGGCACCGATTCGATACTTGGTCTAAAACAAAGAAAGAAAATTATTTAATCGAGTATTGATATCATTACTTAGTATACAAGGTGAAAGAGAATGATGAGAATTGAGGCTTGTTCCTTGTACCTCTAGGCATGAGGACTCCTGATGACGTGAGGATTGGCCTAAGGAATCATAGAAATGTAATTGATAAGCTTGACTAGAAACATTGGGGCTTAGCTTGATGATCAAGCATGATGAGACGTAAATCCATGCGTGATAGTGAGAAATCATATGAGTTTCAGTTAATCCAAGTGTAATACTATTGAGAATGCGAGAGTTTTGATGTTTGGGATGCATATAAAAAAGTAATTTGGTCGGGTTATTATTAGGTAGGCCCTTGCATATTTGCCTTTGCTTTCTGATGGCTGTTAAGTCAAGCATGACTATGACCTAAGGCAGTGAACCTATCGGTAGAGTATAGCTAACGGCGAGTACCAAGTGTCGTATTCCCCAAAGAACGTGTGAACCTAAACCTACTCAATCTTCTCTGTTATCTAATCTAAAAAAATAGCGTTGATGAATAATTCCTAAATTAACTAATAGCTACTCTAATTGTTGTCTAACTATGTCTACTAGGGAATGATTAATTCAAGGAATAACCCCTTGGGAATTCTTGTCTCTAGGGAATGGAAACGAAAGGTGGAATTGATTGATTGAATTCAATTTCTGTAGGGAAATCTCTATGCAATTAATGCCTTTCTCAAGGACACTACCATCTTAACTTAGATTAATTAGGTTGAAATCTTTTCCTAACTCTAATTATCCAAATTAGCATTATGTACCATTTAACACTATTGAGAGTTGTTAATTCTCAATCCGGTAGAACGAACACCCTATCTCTAGGCGAATTTAATTCTAGGTTGCAAAGGACAATCCAAACCTAAACGTCTTTCTCAAGATCATTCAAATTTCAAAACTCATTCAACAAGATATGAAGAACAAATCAATAAATACATCCATTGCAAACCAATATTGACAATCAATACATTCAATTCAAAATTTAAGTACAAAAATCCCTAGATAAAGAACCCCAATGGGTTAACAAGTTTAGCTAATCAAGTTCATAATCACAACCCACGAGAATTCAATTACAAAAATGAGTAAAGGTAGAGAAACCCGAATACACCCTTGGATGAGAGTAAACTGCTCCAATTCCTCTTACCCAATCTTGGATCGATTCTTATTCCTCTTCCTTAGATTGAAACCAATCGACAATCCTCGCCAATCTTTGACCTTCGAAGAGAATTCAAGTGAAACCTTGATCCAAGTCTCCTTTTTCCTTAGTTCCAACTCAAAAAACCCTTAAAGAGAGAAAAAGATGAGTTTTGGACATTTTAACCCTAGCTGCCTCTCTCTTCCTCTTTTCTTTCTTTTTAAATTAATTTGTCCAGCTGCCATGAACATGGCCGGTGTTGTCACCGATGTTGGGAACACGGCCACGATGCTTATAGCCGTCTTCCATCCATGATACGTACTCTTTTCGCCTTCTTTATCAAACTTAGCTTGTTAAATGCTTTGACTTCTTTGGACCTAATGCACGGGGCGCATAGGGTGAGCGTTGGGACTAATTCACATCCAAATGTACATAAAATCAATCTTAAAAACCCCATTTAGATGTGTGTATTTTATGCACATCACTTTTGTTAAGCTGGCTCACAAAATTTGGGATAAGGAGAGCTGTTGACCAGTCAACTCCTCTCAAGTTCTTGATTTGACTTTAGTTTATTCATCCTTATTTATTTATTTATTCATATTTAGCTTCTTATTTCCTCTTCATATGGAGTTAGGTCTTTCACACTATAAAAACTACATGCAACTGAATACTTGAGGCTAGTGAGCATATTATTTTAGTTTTCTACCTTGCGGGAAATCAAGTTATGCGTTCTTGCAAGAACTTTATGGACATATGAAGACTCGCACTAGCAAAGCTAGATTTGGAATCAAGGCACGCCCCAATATTCCAATTCAAGATTTGGACCATTGGGATCTCCATCATTGATAAGAACCCATCTAGCACGAGATATCCTACGCCAATAAGGAATCCTAATGATGCAAATCCTACTAGCTGAAAGAATCCTATTATGACAAGGAGCCCTACTCTAACTAGGAGTTCTATTCCAATAAGGAGTCGTAATGATATTGGGAGTCTAAATGATATCAAGAATTCAAGTGACATTGGAAATCCTAATCCAACTAGGATTCAAGACATTTGGGCTTATTCAAGACATTTGGGCTAAGGACACATCAAGGCTTGAAAAGTTGGATTCAAATTCAATGCTCATTAATCTAATTCAGTTTATTGGGATTGACTAATTCTAATATGAGCTTAATTAACATAAAGGAGCACATAGGAGTTTGGGCTTAATTAGCTCCACTAAAGATGGCGCATGCATGTGACTTAAAGAAACTAGGTTTCTTACTCCTAATGGTCAGCTACATAGTATTTTAGGATTATTAGGAATTTGTTTTTAGTTATATTTTCTTAGTTAGGATGTTTATATCTATCCAATTTGAGTTGTAATTCCTTAATAGCTTAGAATTAGGATTTTTTAAAGGCTAATAATTTCTTTCCTTATCAAATTCGAAGTCCCACCTATGTAATTATTTTGTTCTTCTCTTTTTGCTTCCTTTTCTAATCTTTGTCTAATATGATGGTTAGGTTTTATATGGGGAGTATAAACACAAGTGTTAAGTGAAAGTGTGTGGAAGCAGCAATCACAAATACCGATCCAATGCTTGGACAAAAGCGAAAAAAGAAAATTAGTTGATCGAGTACAGCCACCATTGGTCTCTGTCATTAATTATTCCTCTAGGCACGAGGATTCCTGTTGACACAAGGATTGACATAAGGAATCATGGGAACACAATTCACAAGCTTGACTGGTGGCGTTGGAGCATGACTAGACTTATCTCCCACGTCCTTTCTTTTGGGTGCTTTATCTACCATTGTCTTTAAATCATTTGAATTTGATACTTACATTTGTCATATGGAAGAGAATAAAGAACTAGTGATTTCTTTCCTTATCAAATTTGAAATCCTAGCTATATTCTCATTTTGTTTGTTTCCTTTTTGTGTCTTTTTTTAGACATAAATCCACATGCATAAGGGAGTAATCATGTTGTTTTTTATTAATGAGCCTTATATAGGCCTTAGAAAACCCTAAATCTTAACTTGTAAGAATTTACATCTCATATAGGATAAAGATAACCTTTCTGACTATAAGAGATAACTTAAACAAAATCCTAATTAGGTTAAAATACATGTTTGGTCGCCTATAATAAGCCATAAAACCCTAATTTACATAAGTCATGTAGATGGGACTCATAACATAAGCTAAGTTAAGCCCAAAGTCTTCATATGCTCCAATTTAGCTTCTTTGGTCTTTTTAAGCCTAATTAGATTCATTCAAGCCCAATAATTTGAATTAGATTAATGAGCCTTGAACTTAAATCCAATTCTACAAGGGTTGATATGTCCTTAGCCTAAAAGTGTTAGATAAGCTCATTGTCTTATAATTTGAAACGAACTAAGGCTCCTAGTTGAATTAGGATTCCTTTCATTGCTTAAACTCCTAATATCATTAGGACTCCTTGCAGGATTAGGATTCCTAGTTGAGTCATGACTCCTTATTGGATTAGGATTCCTTAAGCTAGTAGGATTTGCATCATCAAGACTCCTTATTGAAGTAGGATTCGTTGTGCTAGTTTGGTTCGTATCATAAGGAGACCAACCTAATCGAAGCTAATAAAATGGAGGTGACTCGCTAGACTTTGCTTGGGGCTTAGTTACTTAGTTACGACTTCTTCCTTCGCTTCGAGAAGATTGGTGCCTAGACCAGTGCTTTACTCTATTTGCTTACTAGAGGTGATCTTTTGGTTGCTAGATAGACACTTAATGTGCAGATGAAGGAGGAAGATAATATGGAGCAGCAAAGGGACAACATATTCCATACTAGATGCCCTGTGCAAGTTAAGACATGCGTTGTCATTATTGATAGTGGTTATTGAACAAACATTGTTAGCACTTTGATGGAAGAGAAATTGGGATTGAATCTCATTCCACATCCAAAACCTTATAAATTATTATGGTTAAACAACTGTGGTGAGATAAAAGTGAATAAGTAGGTTATTATGACTTTCACTATTGGGAGGTATTCAGATGAAATGCTAAGTGATGTAGTGCCAACAAATACTGGCCATATCTTGCTTGGTAGGCCATGGTAATTTGATAAAAGGGTTGTCCATGATGGGTTCCTTAATAGATACTCTTTTGTAAAAGATGGAAGAAAAATCACACTTATACCTCTTTCTTAAAAAGAAGTGTATAATGACCAATGTAAATTGGAGAGGGAAAGGAGCGATTGCACTTCTTTAGATTTCAAACAATTTTTCTTTTCTAAGAACATTTAAGACCTTATGCACATGCATAATATGATCATTAAAAGACTTAAAATAGATTAGAGCATAATCAAAATATACAACTACAAATTTACCAAGAAATTCACGCAATACATGGTTCATCAACCTCATACATGGACAGAGTCATATTTTTAGGTTTTGTTGTTAGTACTAAAGGTCTAGATGCTGATAAGGAACAGGTGAAAGCAATTAAGGAATGGTCGACACCTACCAACATTAGTAAGCTAGGAGTTTTTATGGTCTTGCTAGCTTTTATAAAATGTTCATTAGGGACTTTAATAGCATTGATATGCTATTTGTGTAGCTAAAATCTAAGGCAGTGAACCTATCGATGTAGACTAGCACAAATGGTGAGTATCAAGGTCGTATTCCCGGGAAAGGGTGATCCTAGAATTACTGCAGCGTCTTATGTTATCTAACCTTAACAAAATTGATGAAGTTATTATGCTATGATTAAATATGAACAAACGATTAACTAAGTGTCAAATAATCTGAAAGGATTTAGGAAAATAATTGAAGGAAAAAGCAAACTTTAGGGGACCTAAGCTAGTTGGATCTTAGTGAAGATAGAGATTACATTGATTACCAATTACAATTACCCATGGATGAATTCTTAACTGAATTCGGTCTCCCTCTCAAGATAATCGAATTCCTAAACCTAATAACCTAAAGTTGGAATCTCTTCCTAACGATCGATTATTTGATTAGCATTAAGCTTTAACCCGCCTCTATTAAGCTTTGTTAATTCTTAATCCGGCTAGTCAGTTACCCTTATCTTTAAATGATCATTAACCAGTTCGTGCTGTTCAAATTTCCAATTACTAAATGAATTTCTCAATTACATAAAGCAATCTGAATACCACAACTCACAACATCTCATGAATAAAGTGATTTCTCATTAATAATGAAAGCAAGAAGAGACAAGCATTGATAATCAAAATCTTATAAGCATTAAAATCAATCCAACAACATAGGAACCCTAATGGGTTTGACAAATTTAGTTACTCATACTAATAAGCAACATAAAGTAAAGAATAGATTCAGAAAAGTAAATTGAAGGCATGTACACCCTTCTTCCTCAAGTTGGATGAAAAACCTTGAATTCCTAATTCAGAATGATAAACCCTAATTTGTCTCTTGGATGCTCCCAAATCTTGTCTTGATCTTCAATTTGATGTTGAAATAATTGTAATCCTTCCTTCAATAGATGAAATGATCTTCTAAGGTCGAGTATTCAAGTCTGGAAGAAGATGGCTTAACCTTGTATATGTGAAATCAAGTCCCTAATTCAACAAATTGCTTTTGCCTATATAAATCTTTCAGCATGGCCGTGGTCAAGCTCGTGTTGATCAGCACGGTCAGAATCCAGACCGTGCTAGACCTTCACATTTCGCAACTCGCAACTTCTTCCTGGCCATGCCTTAGCCGGTGCTAAGCCACCACTAGCTGTGGTGGCTTCGGAAACCGTGCCAAAATGGCACTCTTGAAGGGTGACTATTTGATGCTTCGGCACGGCCGGAGTCCAGGCCGTGCTCAACCATGGAATGCTAGTCCTTGCTCAATTTGATGGATTCTGGTCCGTAATTGCGCGTATTTCCTTCGATTGCTAATCTGCATCGATACGCTCACTGCCTTAGATTGTAGCTATAGAAATAGCCAATCACTGGCCTCATCCTAGAAGATTGCCACTAATATGTGTTCATGGCCATCTCCTTAATTAAATTCTCAGCCTGCTCTAGCGTCTTACTATTGATGGCCCCATCCGGAGCTACATCTACCATCTGCCTCGTGGTTGAGTTCAAGCCATTATAAAAAGTCTACACCTGCATCCATAATGGCAAACCGTGGTGTGGGCAAAATCTCAGCAGGTCCTTGTACCTCTCCCACGCATCATACATGCTCTCATCATCAAACTACACAAAGGAAGAAATATTATTACGCATCTTTGCAGTCTTAGCAGGAGGAGAGAACTTATACAGAAATTTCTGAGTCAAAGAACTCCAGGTGGTGATAGTGTTAGCTGGTAGGGACTGTGGCTATCTCTTTGCTCTATCCCTCAAGGAAAATGGGAATAGCCTAAGCCGAATGGCATCATTGCTAGTCTCATTTATCTTGAAGGTATCACAAATCTCTAAGAAATTCGTGATTTGAGCATTAGGATCTTCACTAGCCAAGCCCTCAAACAGTACACTCTCCTGCACCATCTGAATGACATTTGGCTTAATTTTGAAATTGTTCGCTGCAACAGGTGGCCTCAATATACTACTGTGCGTCCCCTTCAAGGAAGGTCTAGCAAACTCGTACATTGTCTTGTTTGCTTCAGCGACGTTTTTGTTGCTGTCTCCCATGTCTATTGGTGTATGGATAGGAATCTCAATCTACTCCTCCTCCATGTCTAATCGCTTCCTCAGCTGCTTGAGGGATTGCTTTAGTTTAGGCAGAGGGTCTACTGGTGCAGGATTAGAACTCCTGATCATAAACTACCTGAAATGAACAAGGCAGCAACAAACCAAATAAATAAATGAATAAAAAGTAAATGACAAAAATAGAAAAGAAATATGGCTAAAGTAATAAATAGAGAATTTCACTCTAGTTTTCAAATAAAGATTCCTCGGCAATAGCGCCAAAAACTTGATGCGCATATGCTTATGCAATTACAACTAAGGCAATGAACCTATAGATGTAGCCTAGCACAATGACAAGTATTAAGAATATCGTATCCCTCGGAAAAGTGAAATCTTAGAGTTACTACTTCCTTCCTTGTTATCTAGTCTAAAATTAATAATGGAGGTTTCTAGATTTACTAAAAACTAAATTCTAAGTGTAATGCGAGAATGAATGAGCAAAGAGAATAAGCAAGACAAGAAATCAAATCCAAAGAGGACCTAGACTAGCTGGCTATCAAACAAAAGATAATAGATTATTGAGTCCGATTATGGTACCCGTGGAAAGATTCTAAACTGAATTTGTTTCCCTCTCGAGACAACATAATTCCTAAACCTAAGAACCTAAAGTAAGAATCTCTTCCTAACCATTGATTATTAAGTAAGCCCTAAGTTTTAATCCACCTCTATTAAGCTTTGTTAATTCTTAATCCGACAAATTAATTAACCTTACCTCTAAGTGAAAATTAACCTGTGCTTGCAAATAAATTTCTGAACACGATTACAATTTCTCAATTGCTAAAAGAATTCTATAAATAGTAATCAATACAAACAATTTTACGAAAATTAGATTTATATTATTAATTGCAAAAAGAATACAAGAAATGAAACTCAAACAATCTCAATAATTCAGTACAAAAAAGCCAACAGAGCAAGGAACCCTAATGGGTTTAATCAATCTAGTTACACATGTTCATGTCTAAAGCAAATAGAAATTCAATTACGATGAAAGAACAAAGAAATTGAAACATATACTCCCTTTTCCTATAATTGGATGAATAGCTTAAAGCCTTGATATACGCTATAGTTCATCTCTAGAATTGCTTCTTAATTTGGTTCAAAACTCCTCCTCAATCTTCAATCCAAAATCCAGATCACGAATCTAACATTCCAGGGTGGAATCAGTTTCTTGGAAGCCCTTTAAAAAGCCTGAAAACACATCTAGCTAAATTACAACAGAAGATCAAAAATCAAAATTGTGGATCCGGAACTCTCTTTTCTCTTTCTGGCTCGTTCCTTTTATTCATTGCGTAAATACGAGCATAAGGGTTTTCAGAATTAATCGTACTCTAATAAGATTTGAACTTATCAAATGCAAAAACAATAGTTATAAGCTCCTTTTCAGTGGTGGCGTAGTGCTCCTAGGCATCAGTTAATGTCTTGCTAGCATAGTAGATTGGTTGGAACTTCTTATCTCTACTCTATCCTAAAATAGCTCCAATTGCAAAATCACTAGCATTATACATAAGCTCAAACGGCAGCTCCCAATTAGGTGAAACCATAATCGAAGCAGTGGTTGGTTTCTACTTCAACAACTCAAAGGCCTGCAAACAATCATAAGAAAATACAGAAGGTACATCCTTTACAAGCAATTGAGTTAAAGGTCTAGCAATTTTAGAGAAGTTCTTAATAAACCTCCTATAGAAACCCGCACGCCCTAAGAAGCTCCTAACAGCCTTAACTGAACTAGGTGGGGATAATTTAGCAATAGTATCCACCTTGGTCCTATCGACCTCCATCCCCTCATGTTAAATTTATGTCCCAGCATTATACCTTCCCTAACCATAAAATGACACTTTTCCCAATTAAGAACTAGGTTAGCATCCACACAACACTCAAGCACGTGTTCTAGATTATATAAACAATGAGTAAAAGAGTTACCAAATATAGAAAAATCATCCATAAGGACCTCCATGGATTCCTCAATCATATCGTGCAAGATCGCCATCATACACCTTTGAAAAGTTGCAGGTGCATTGCACATTTCGAATGGCATTGTCCTATAAGCAAACGTACCATACGGGCAAGTGAAGGTTGTCTTCTCTTGGTCCTCAGGTGCAATGGGAATTTGGAAGTAACCTGAAAAACCATATAGAAAATAATAAAATATATGCCTAGACAACCTTTCCAATATTTGGTCAATAAAAGAAATGGGAAAATGGTACTTTCGAGTGGCATCATTTAGCCTCTTGTAATCTATACACACTCGAAAGCCTGTTACCATTCTAGTTGGTATAAGCTCGTCCTTCTCATTTTTAACCACAGTCATACCTCCCTTCTTGAGAACCACATACACAGGACTAAACCAAGAACTATCAGATATAGGGGAAATCAAACCTGCATCAAGAAGTTTAATTACCTCCTTTTTAACCACTTCCTTTATGTTCGAGTTCAGTCTGCACTGTGGTTGCACCACTGGCTTGTAACTATCCTCTATAAGGATCTTGTGTAAGCAGTAGCTAAGACTAATCTTAGGAATGTCAGCAATTTTCCAAGCAAACACCTTCTGGTACTTCCTAAAGGAGGCTAAAGTCATCTCCTTCTCCTCGAGTGTCAAGTCCGCTGCTAAAATGACTGGCAACCTATGGTCCTCATCCAGACATGCATAGTTGAGATGCTTTGGCAGCTATTTCAACTCAAGGCCTGGTGGTTCCTTGATATGCATATTTTTACACATGTTTGCTTACATATTATTATGCATTTTCTTAGCATCTATTGTGTTTCTATTCCAAGATCACTCGTGTTTTATGTTCTTTTGTATTTCAGGAGATTTTATAGGTCCATCATCGGTGGTTGAGCAATTTTAGATCAATTTCGGGTGAAAATGGATGTAATCAGAAGCGTTTGACCTTAGGTTGACTTTTGGGAAGTCAACACGGCCCGTACTAAAGCCCGTATAAAAAATCCAAGGCTGTGTAGCTTAAACACCTTGAAGCAACACAATTCCCGAGGGTAACACACCTTAGAGCATGGCCCTTATTGGTTAACACAGGCCAAAACACGCTCATGCTAGGATCAAAAGCATGGCCGTATCTGTGACACAGGTCAGAACACACCCTTGCTCGATTCAGTTCATTCTGTCATTTGGAGACCAGCATGGCCTGAGCACGGGCTAACACATGCCTGTATTTACTTATAATATAAATTGAATGACTCAATAAGAGAAAAGAGAGTTTTGAATCGGCCGTTTTGGACTCTTCATCTTCCTTTGTATTTTTTCTAGACGCGTTTCATGCATTTTTAAAGCGGCTTCCAAGAGACTGATTCCACCTTTTAACGTCAGATTCGTGATTCTTGGGATTCAATTGAAGATTGAAGAGGAGTTTTGGAGCAAATCAAGAGGCAATTCTGGAGAGCAACTGTAGTGTAGATCAAGACTTTGAGTTGTTCATCTAATTCGAGGAAAAAAGGTGTATATGTTTCAATTTCTTTATTCTTTCATTGTAATTGAATTCCTATTTGTTTTAGACATGGACATGTGTAGCTAGATTGATTGAACCCATTAGGCTTCCTTGCTATGTTGGGTTTATACTGAATTGGTAAGATTGTTTGAGTTTCCTTTCTTGTATTCTTTTTGTAATTAATAATATAAATCTAGTTTTTGTTACATTGATTACATTAATTACTATTCATAGAATTCTTTTAGCAGTTGAGAAATTCTGATTGAGTTTGGAAATTTAATTACAAGAATAGGTTAATTTTCACTTAGAGGTAAGGTTAATGAATTTGCCGGATTAAGAATTAAAAAAGCTTAATTAGACGTGGATTAAAGCTTAAGGCTAACTTAATAATCAATCTTTAGGAAGACATTCCAACTTTAGGTTCTTAGGTTGAGGAATTTGGTTGTCTCGAGAGGAAAACCGAATTCAATTTAGAATCCGTCAACGGGTAGCATAATCGGACTCAACAATTTGTTATCCTTTGTTTGATTGCCAACTAGTCTAGGTCCTCTTTGGATCCACTTTCTTGTCTTGATTATTCTCTTTGCTCATTCATTCTCACACTATATTTAGAATTTAGTTTTTAGTCATTAGTAAATGTAGAAACCTTTATTATTAATTTTAGGCTAGATAATAATGAACGAAGTAGTAACTCTAAGATTTTACTTTCCTAAGGGATACAATATTTTAATACTTGTCGTTGTGCTAGGCTGCATCGATAGGTACACTATCTTAGTTGTAGTTGCATAAGCATCGCATCAAGTTTTTGGCGTTGTTGCTGGGGACTTTGTTTGAAAACTAGAGTGAACTTTGCTATTTGTTACTTCAGTCATTTTTCTTTTCTGCTTTTGTAATTACTTTGCATTTAGTTATTCATTCATTTATTTTTTTAGGTTTTGCTGCCTTGTTCATTTCAGGTAGTTTATGACCAGGAGTTCTAATCCTGTACCAGTAGACCCTCTACTCGAACCAGAGCGATGCCTCAAGCAGCTGAGGAAGCGATTAGACACGGAGGAGGAGCATATTGAGATTCCTGTCCATACACTAGTAAATGTGGGAGAGGGCAGTAACAACATCATTGAAGCAAAAAGGATGATGTACGAGTTTGCTAGACCTTCCCTGGAGGGGATGCACACCAGTGTAATGAGGGTACATGTTGCAGCAAATAATTTTGAAATTAAGCCAAATGTCATTAAGATGGTGCAGCAGAGTGTACAGTTTGGGGGCTTGCCCAGTGAAGATCCTAATGCCCACATCACGAACTTCTTAGAGATTTATGATACGTTCAAGATAAATGGAACTACCGATGATACCATTTGGCTTAGGCTGTTTCCATTTTCCTTGAGGGATAGAGCAAAGAGATGGCTATAGTCCTTACCAGCCAACACTATCACCACTTGGAGTTCTTTGGTTGAGAAATTTCCTTATAAGTACTTTCCTCCTACTAAGACTGCAAAGATGCGTAATAATAGTTCTTCTTTTATGCAGTTTGATGATGAGAGCATGTATGATGCATAGGAGAGGTACAAGGACTTGTTGAGATGTCGCCCACACCATGGTTTGCCATTATGGATGCAGGTGCAGACTTTTTACAAAGGATTGAACTCAGCTACGAGGCAGATGGTAAATGCAGCTGTAGGTGGGGCCGTCAATAGTAAACGCCAGAACAGGCCCAAAACTTAATTAAGGAGATGGCCATGAACACATATCAATGGCAGTCTTCTAAGAGTAGGCCAAGACGACAAGGAGCAGTGAACCAGGTAGATTCTACATCAGCCTTAGCAGCTTAGGTGGAGCTTTTGGCTAAGAAGATCGACCAGCTCGAGATGCCAGTCCATGCAGTACAGCTTGGCTCTGAGTTTTGTGGTGGCCCACACTATAGTGCAAACTATAATGCATGAGGTATGTTTGCTTCTTCTTCATCTTCTTTTGCTGATCTTGAACAGGTTGATTATATAGGAACTGCACCCAGGCAGTAGAATAACCCGTACAATAATATATACAACCCAAGGTGGAGAAACTGTCCCAACTTTGGGTGCGAAATAACAACTCCAGTGTCCACTAGAACTTTAGCAGTTACACCAGCAGCAATCCTAACAGCAAATTGTTCTCCCTCAACTACCTCAAAACCAGGAGAAGAAGCCCAATTTAGAGAAGTTGATGATGAAGTTCGTGTCCACTTCAAAGAACAAGTTTCAGTAGACGGACACAACTCTTAGAAATCAACAAGCCTCCATACCGAATTTGGAGAATCAAATAGGCTAGATTTCTAAGATGCAGGCTGAGAGACAGCCAGGGACGCTTCCCAGTACCACAGAGTTAAACTCGAGGGAGCATGTCAAGGCTATCACCTTAAGATTAGGTAAGTAGTTAGCTAGTTCTTTACCTATGGTTGATGATGATGTTATTGTGCAGGATGAGCTAGCCAGTAAGGATTAGAGTCTGAGATGACAGAGCCTGTGCGACCAGAGGAAAAGAAGAAGAGTCTTGTGAGGGAATACTATCTTCTAATTCCATATCCTGCCAGGTTGAAGCAAGAACAGATTGATCAGCAGTTTGGTAAGTTTTTGGATTTATTTAAGCAGTTGAGGATTAATGTACCTTTCGTTGAGGCTATATCGCAGATGCCCAAGTATGTAAGGTTCCTAAAAGAGATTCTAAGCAACAAGAGGAAGCTGGAGGACTTGGGACTGGTGACACTAAATTAGGAGTGCTCAGCCATTCTTCAAAATAAGCTGCTAGTAAAGAGGCGTGATTTAGGGAGTTTCACTGTTCCTTGTATTATTGGTGATTTGCATATTAGTGATGCTTTAGCTGATTTAGGAGCTAGCATCAATCTAATGCCTAGCAGTTTGTTTAAGAGATTAGGTTTAAGTAAGCCTAAACCTACTAGGATGAGCATACAATTAGCAGATAGGACTATGAAATATCCTAGGGGAATAGTTAAAGATGTACTTGTTAATGTAGACAAGAATGCCTACTTTTTTTGAAACATTTCCAGTTGTTATATTTCCTGTTGATTTTGTTATTATGGATATAGAGGGTGAGAGTAGCGTGCCATTAATTCTAGGTAGACCTTTCCTTGCAACATCTATAGTTGTTATAGATCTGTGTGATGGGAAGTTACAGCTAAGAGTAGGTGACGAGACTGTTACTTTTGACCTTAGCACTTCTATGAGACATTCACTTGACCATGATGATACTCTATATTTTATGGATGTTTTAGATGATATTATGGAGTCTCAATTGCAAGAGATATTACTTGATGATCCTTTACAGGTAGCATTACAGGCTGGAGATGAGGAGGAGTTGTCCGACTAGGATGTATTGAAACAACTTGCTTGTTTGCTGGCTAGTGAGCCCAACAAGTCTGCTAACCATTTTGTTGATATTGATAGGTCAGGGGTGCAGAAATTGAGACCTTCACTTGAGGGGCCACTAGCCCTAGAGTTGAAAGAGCTACTTAGCACTTAACCTATGCCTATCTAGATAAGGCAGAGAAGCTGCCAGTGATCATTGCAGTTGATTTGACTCTTGAGGAGAGGGAGATGAGTTTGGCTTCTCTCAGGAAGTATCCCGAGGCCTTTGCATACAAGATTGTAGACATTCATGGAATCAACCCCAACTATGGTTTGTAAAAGATCCTAATGGAGGATAGTTAAGAAGGAGGTAATTAACCTTTTAGATGTAGGTTTACTTACAGGAGGATGCCATTCAATTTGTGCAATGCACTTGCTACTTTCTAGAGGGGTATGATGGCGATCTTCCATGACATGATTGAAGAGTCCATGGAGGTGTTCACGGATGATTTTTGGTATTTGGTAACTCTTTCTCCTATTGTTTGCTTAACTTAGAGCGTATGCTTGCATGCTGTGTAGAAACTAACCTTGTGCTTAATTGGGAAAAGTGTTATTTTATGGTGAGAGAAGGTATTGTGCTAGGGCTTAAGATTTCACATGTAGGGATGGAGGTAGATAAAGCTACGGTGGAGACCATTGCTAAGTTACCACCCCTTAGCTCGGTTAAGGCTGTTAGGAGTTTCCTTGGTCATACAAGTTTTTATAGAAGGTACATTGAGGACTTTTCTAAGATTGGTAGACCTTTGACTCAGTTGCTTGTAAAATATGTTCCATTTATATTTTCTGATGACTGTTTGCAGGCTTTGAGTTACTTAAAGAGAAGCTAACTACAGCTTTTATTATGGTTTCACCTAATTGGGGGCTGCTTTTTGAGCTAATATGTCATGCTAGTGATTTTGCAGTTGTAGCTATTTTAGGATAGAGGATTGACAATAAGTTCCAACCAATTTATTATGCTAGCAAGACATTGATAGATGCCCACGAGCACTATACCACTACTGAGAAGTAGTTGCTTGACGTGGTATACGCTTTCGACAAGTTTTACTCATACTTGGTGCTATCCAAGACCGTGGTCTACACAGATCATTCGGCATTGAGGTACTTGTTTACAAAGCATGATGCTAAGCCGAGACTCATTTGTTGGATTTTGCTTTTGCAGGATTTTGACATTGAGATCAAGGATAAGAAGGGTGCGGAGACTTGTCCGCAGATCACCTTTCGAGATTGGAGAACCCAAGCCTAGATGCACTTGATGAGAGGGCTATTGATGATAGTTTTCCGGATGAGTACTTGTGCTCTATTCAGGTATCTTTGGATGTCCCTTGGCTTTCCGATTTTTCAAATTACTTGATTGCAAAGGTCTTACCAAAGGGTATGATTTGAAGTACTACATTTGGGAAGGCCCTTTTCTGTTTTGAGTATGTGCAAACCAGATGATTCGGCGATGCGTGTATGGGGAGGAGATCCTCCAGATTTTGAGGCATTGCCATGAGGGACCTACAAGAGGTCATCAAGCAGCTAACCACATTGCTAGGAAGGTTCTTCATACTGGATTCTATTTGCCGACCATCTTTCGGGATGCTAGAGAACAACTCTTGTAGTCCCAAATTTTTGAGTTAGCTTAACACAAATAAGGGAGAATTTGTCTAGGCCTATCTAATAATATTTTGAGCTAAATTTTTTCATTATATGTGGCTGAAACATCAAAATGCTCATGTTGCTGCTTGATAAGTTCGCAAAGTTCTTAAAAGAACCGATAACTTGATTTCCCACAAGTTATTACACTGAAATAATAAGCTAACTTGCCCCAGTTAGCATGCAGTTTTTATACTTTGAAGCCCTCATTCCATAAGAAAAAGAGACTAAAAGATAAATTTGAATAAATAAATAAAAAAAAATGAATAAACTAAATTCAAATCAAGAACCATAGAGTAGTTGACTAGGCAACAACTCTCATGATCCTAAGTTTCATGAGCCAACTTAGTAAAAATAAGGGAAGATTAGCATGGCCCTACCTACAGTTGGATTAATTGAAAACAACATGATTTCTCCCTTACGCGCAAGGATTTACGTCTCCTCCTGCTTGATTATTTAGGAATCATGAGAACACGATTGACAAGTTTGACCGATAGCCGTGACTTGATGATTAAACAGCACGAGATGCAAATCCACATTCGTAAAGGAGAAATCATGCTGCTTTCGATCAATACAAGCGAGAATGCAGATGTTTTGATGTTTAAGAGGCATAAAATGAAGTAAATTGGGCCAGAGTGAGATTAGATACGCTCATGTGAAATTCCCTTTGTTTCAGTTAAGGAATCATGGGAACACAATTGACAAGCATCACTAGTGGCATTGTTGCATGACTTGATGATCAAGCAGGACAGGATGCAAATCCAAGCGTATGATGGAGAAATCATGTTTCTTTCGAGTAATCTAAGTGAGAATGTACACATTTTCATGTTTGGGACACATATAATGATGTAATTTGGGCCGGGGTGTTATTACGTAAACCTATAGGGATTTTCTATTGTTTTCATTAAGCTGGCTCATAAAACTTGAGACTATGAGTTTTTGGCTAGTCAACTCCTCTCTAATTTTTTATTTGACTTTAGTTTATTCATCTTTATTTATTTATTTATTCATATTTAGCTTCTAGTTTTTTTCTTCTTATGGATGAGGGCTTTTACACTATGAAAACCGCATGCAACCAAATATTTGAGATTAGTGAGCATATTATTTTAGTTTCTTACCTTGGGGATAAATAAGTTATAGGTTATTTCAAGCCTTTGTGGACTTATGAAGACTAGTATGGGCATACCTAATAATACCCCCGCCCAAATGACATAATTATATGCATCGCAAACATCAGAATGTATGCATTCCCTTGGATTAATTGAAAGCAACATGATTTCTCTCTTAGAAAGACCAAAGAAGCTAAATTGGAGCATATGAAGACTTTAGGCCAAACTTGGCTTATGTTATGAGGCCTATCTACATGTCTTACGTAAATTAGGATTTTATGGCTTATTTTGGCGGCCACACATGTATTTTAACCTAATTGGGACTTTAATTTAGTTACCTTTTTAGTCAGGAAGGTTATCTTTATCCTAAATGGGATGTAAATCCTTTTTAGTTAAGATTCAGGGTTTTCTAAGGCCTATATATGGGAAGTACGAATTTTGATGTATAAAATTAAGTTGAATTGAATGATAATTGGTCATTAAACCTAAAAGCTGTTTTGCTTTTGTCTTTTTGTTCTTGTGTAAAATGCATGCTTAAGAAACATTCAAATAGATTGATCATCTTCTTATGAAGTTATATGTGTGGATTTATGTCTCATCCTGCTTAATCATTAAGCTAAGCCCCAATATCACTGGTCAAGCTTGTTAATTGTGTTCCGATGATTTTTTACACTAATCCTTGTATCATCAAGACTCATCAGGCCTAGAGTAATAAGAAATGATCGAGATCTTAATGGTGCAAATCATTAATCAAAATATTTGGGTGTGCCTCAATTTTTATCATTCCGTCTTTCCTCCAAAAGATTCGTCCATGATATTAGGAGAATCATACTAATACTCGATTAACTAATTGTCTTTCTTTGCATTTGTCCAAGCATTAGATTGTGCTTATTATTGTCGCTTTCTCATGTGCTTTCACTCAACACTCATGTTCATGCTTATCAAATAAAATAAAACCATCATACTAAACAGAGATTAGAAAGAGACAAAAAAGAAATGAACAAAATGAGAACATAGGTAAGATTTTAGATCCAATATGGAAATAAATCACAAAGTCTTTGTTCTTTTTTGTATGACTAAGCGTAGGTATCAAATCAAATTGACTTAGGTACAAGGGTAGATAAAGAACATAAAAGAACGGAAGGGTGTGAGGGATAAGTCTACAAAGTTCTTTAAAGAACTCATAACTTGATTTTTGGCAAGGTAGAAAACTGAAATAATAGGTTCTCTAGCCTCAAGTATTTGGTTGCATGCAGCTTTTATAGTGTGAAAGACCTCATTTGATAAGAAGAAGAAACTAGAAGCTAAATATGAAAAATATAAATAAAGCAAGATGAATAAACTAAAGTCAAATCAAGAATGAGAGAGGAGTTTACTGGGCATCAACTCTTGCAGTCTCAAATTTTATGAGCCAGCTTAATAAAAATAAGGGTAAATTCGTGTGGGCCTAACTAAAAACACTCCAACCCAAATTACTTCATTATATGCATTTTAAACATCAAAGTGCTCGAATTTTGTCTTGTATTACAATTGCATTAATTGAAAACATTAAAGCATCCATGCGTGTGACTTAAACACGACTGTTGAGAAAAGGCTCATGGAAGCAGCAATTATAGGCACTAATCCAATACTTGGACAAATGCAAAGAAAGAGAATTAGTTGATCGAGTATTGATATCATTCTTCGAATAATCGCAAACCAATATTATGGAGGAAATAGGGGACGATGAGAATTGAGGCATGCCTAAATATTCTGATTCAGGATTTGCATTATTGAGATCTCCACCATTCTTTATTCCTTTAGGCACGAGGACACCTAATGATACAAGGATTGCCATAAGGAATCATGGGAATGCAATTGACAATCTTGACCGATGGCATTAGGTCTTAACTTGACATCGGGACATAATTTCCACGCGTGTAAGGGAGAAATCGTGTTGCTTTTGATTAATCCAAGCACGAATGAGCGTGTTTTGATGTTTGGGAGGCATATAATGAAGTATATTGGGCCGAAGTATTATTAGGTATGCCCATGTTAGTTTTTCCTTATTTTCGTTAAGAAATTATAGGAAAGCAATTGACAATCTCAGGCTGTGGCATTAGGATGTGACTTGATGATCAAGCAACACCAGATGCCCCAATGACTTTAGTCAAGCTTGTAAAAGCCCTCATTCCATAAGAAGAAGAAACTAAAAGCTAAATATGAAAAAAATAAATAAAGAAAGATGAATAAACTAAAGTTATATCAAGGACAAGCTTAACAAAAATAAGGAAAAATCTGCATGGGCCTACCTAATAATATTCTGACCCAAACTACTTCATTATAAGTGTACCAAACATCAAAAAGCTCACATTCCCACTTCTATTCGCTTAGGTTTATTGAAAATATCATGATTTCCCCTTTACGAGAGTGGATTCATGTCTCATCCTGTTTAATCATCAAGCTAATCCCTAATGCCACCAGTCAAGCTTCTCAATTGCATTCTCATGATTCCTTATGCCAATCCTTGTGTCATTAGAAGTCCTTGTGCCTAGAGGAACAAGAAATGATGGAGATCCTAATGGTGCAAATAATGAATAAGAATATCTAGACGTGTATTGATTCTCGGCGTTCCTCTTTCCTCCAAAAGATTTGTTTATGATCATTCGAAGAATGATATCAATACTCAATCAACTAATTTTCTTTCTTTACATTTTGTTCAAACATTAGATCAGTCCCTATGATTGTTTCTTCCACGCGCTTTAACTCAGCATTAATGTTTATGCTCGCCAAATAAAAGCAAACCATCATAGAAGACATAGATTAGAAAGAGAGGAACTAAATAAAAGAACAAATGAGAACATAGGTAGGATTTCAGATTCGATAAGCAAACCATCATACAAGACATAGATTTCAAATCGTAAGCTCTTTATTCTCTTCTTGGCTAAGCATAAGGATCAAATCAAATTGATCTAAACAAAAGGGAGGGCAAAGAATACAAAAGAAAGGAAGGACATGAGTAATAAGTCTATGTTCGCTACTGCAAGTCTTCACAAGTTAGCACAGTTCATGAAAGAACCCATAACCTAATTCTGTGCAAGCTAGAAAACTAAAATAATATGCTCATTAGCCTTAAATATTCGGTTACATGTGGTTTTAATAGTGCGAAACCCCTCATTCCATAAGAAGAAAGAAGAAACTAAAAGCTAAATATGATTAAATAAATAAATAAAGATGAATAAACTAAAGTCAAATCAAGAACTAGAGAGGAGTTGATTGGTCAACAAATCTCGTAGTCCCAAATTTTATGAGCCAGCTTAATGAAAATAATGGGGAATTCACATTGCGTTACCAAGTAATAGTCCGACCCAAGTTACTTCATTATATGCGTTCCAAATATCAAAATGTTCATATTCCCGCTTGTATTATGATTGGATTTATTAAAAATAACATGATTTCTCCCTCACACGCATGGATTTACATCTCTTCCTACTTAATCATCAAGCTAAGCCCTAATGGTATCGGTCAAGCTTGTTAATTGTGTTCCCATGATTCCTTATGCCAATCCTTGTGTCATCAGGAGTCCTCCTGCCTAGAGGAACAAGAAATGATGGAGATTCCAATAGTGCAAATCCTAAATCAGATATTGGGGCATGCCTCGATTCTCGGCGCTTCTCTTTCCTCCAAATGATTCGTCTGCGATCATTCGAAGAATGATATTAATACTCAGTCAACTAATTTTCTTTCTTTGCATTTTTCTAAGCATTGGATCGGTGCCTATAATTGTCGCTTCTACGTGAATTAACTCAACCTTCTTATTTATGCTCACCAAATAAAATCAAACCGTCATTCAAAACATAGATTAGAAAGAGAAGAACAAAGGAAAAGAACAAATGAGATCATAGGTAGGACTTCAGATATGATAAGGAAACAAATTGCCAGTTCTTTATTCTCTTCCATAGCTAGGCGTACCTATCGATGTGGCCTAACACTAGTGAGTATCAAGGTCGTATCCCTAGAGATTGGGTGAACCTAGAGTTACTACTGTTCGCTATGTTATCTAGTTTGAACAACTCAATGAAGTGTTATGCTATGATTGAATATGAACAAACAATTAATTAAATGTCAATTAATCTAAAAGGATAATGGAGCAACACAAGAAGAAAGCAAGCCCAAAGGGGACCTAATTGCGATGGAATTACTAAAGGTGATTATCTTGATTACCAAATTGATTACCCGTGCTTGAATCCTAAAATGAACTTGGATCCTCTCTCGAGCTCACCTAATTCCTAACTCTAGGAACTAAATGCTGGAATCTCTTCCTAACAATTAATCTCAGCACAACATGAAGCTTAGATTCAAGTCTATTAAGAGTTGTTAATCCTTAATCCGGCTAGCCAATTAACCTTATCTCTAAGTGTTATTAACCAGTTCTTGCTTAATCAAGTTCTGACTATTTAACGAATTTCTCAATACCAATTAAACAATCTAAACAACATTTTAGTCAACATCTCAAGTGAAATGAAATTAACTTTTATTACTGATAAGCAAGAAGGATACAATTTGGTAACTTAATAATCAAGGTGCACCAATTGGCACGGGTGGAGGCACGGCCGTGCTGACTAGCACAGCCTGGTGTTGCCGCCCGTGGTGCCTTCGGAAGCCGTGATGAACGACTAAAATCCCCCATTCTTCATGTGTCTTTCATCACGGGCTTGAGTCAGACCGTGCTCATCGTGTTGTAGCCCATGATGGCCACACAAACCGTGGTGAAAGTGGAGGATTTTGGGCTTTCCTTCGCCATCTCGAGTCGCCAAACTCCCTGCTGGCAATTGAAACATATACGCATATGTTTAGGCCGTAAATCAAGTAAATATGGTCAAACGGAAAAGTCTGTCCTCACTGATTGTAAAAGTCCGACTTAAGTTAAAAAACCTAAATTCATACAACTACGTTAAATTACTAAGTAAGTGTTCTAACTACTATCAAGCAAACTAAAATGAATGAAGTCAAAAGAAAATAACGAAATAACAAAAACATGAAAGCATAACCAAAGTCGAATGTACAAAAGTGCTTATTTTTGCTGAGTCCTAAGCTTGACTTATCCGGATCAACCCTCCTATGCATACAAAGCCAGGTCAACTCGTTGCTCACCATCCAATAAGTTACCATGGTAAAGCTTCAATCGATGGCCATTCACTTTGAAATCTCCCTTCTCGGGATGATGTAACTCTACCACTCTATACGGAAAGACCTGTCTGACCTGAAATGGTCCAGACTAATGACTCTGCAGCTGCCACTATCACTCCTTACCTGCAGAATCAATATCAAAGTTACAAGTCCTAAGGGCCTAGAGTGCCCTATGCTCTAACTCAACAGGCAAATGACATGACCTTCCATAAACAAGACGATAGGGCGTAAAACCTATAAATGTCCTAAAAGCAGTTCTAAACACCCACAATTCATCATCCAACTTAAGAGCCCAATCCTTCCTATTGGTACTCATTGTTCTCTCTAAAATACGCTTAATACCTCCTATTAGTTACCTCAACCTGCCCACTAGTCTAGGGGTGATAGGGAGTAGAGAACCGCTAAGTAACCTCGTACCGCTTAAGTACCTTCTTTAATTAAGCATTGCAAAAATGTGTTCCTCTATCACTAATAAGTGCCTATGTGTGCCAAACCTAGCAAACAATTGCTTAAGGAACCTGCAAACAACCCTGGCATCATCAGTAGCCATAGCTTGAGCTTCAGGCCCCTTAGAAAAGTACTCAACATCGACCAGAATATACTTGTTACCATATGAAGAGGGAAAGGGTCCTATGAAGTCAATGCCCCAAACATCAAAAATCTCAACAACTTGCACACTAGTTTGGGGCATCTCATCACGAGAAGAGATATTACCTGCGCACTAACAAGCATCACAAACCTGAATGAATTGTCATCCGTCTTGGAAGAGCGTAGGGCAATAGAATCCTGCCTCTAGCACCTTCCTCGTTGTATGGTTTGCTGCTTGATGACCTCCAGTGGGTCCCTCGTAGCAGTGCCTCAATATTTGGATGCCGTACACACAACGGCGAATCACCTTATCTGCACGCACTCTAAACAGAAAGGGATCTTCCGAAATGTAGTATTTCAATCAGTAAAGAATTTCTTCTTTTGCTGATAAGTCATACCCTTTAGTAGAACCCTAGCAACCAAATAATTAGCATAATCTGAAAACCAGGGAGTATCCGAGTATACCTGAGTGACATATAAATGCTCCTCTGGAAATCGATCGTTTATGGTCATTTCATCAAGTGCATCCAAGTGAGGATTCTCCAATCTCGATAAATGGTCCACTGCCAGATTCTCCGCACCTTCTTATCCTTAATCTCGATATCAAATTCCTGCAACAAAAGAATCCCCTGAATCAATCTCGGGTTTGCATCATTTTTTAGGAATAAGTACCTCAATGCCGAGTGGTCCGTGAAGATAATGGTCTTGGAGAGAACGAGGTACGATCTAAACTTGTTGAAGGCATAAACAACAGCCAACAACTCCTTCTCTATGGTGGTATAGTGCTCCTGGGGTCTTGTCAAAGTCTTGCTAGCATAATAAATAGGTTGGAACTTCTTTTCAATCCTCTATCCAAGCACAGCTCCAATTGCAAAATCACTAGCATCGCACATCAACTCAAAAGGCAGCCCTCAATCAGGTGAAACCATGATCAGGGCTGTTGTTAGAAGTTTCTTAAGTAACTCAAAAGCAGCCAAGCATGCATCATTAAAAATAAAAGGTACATTCTTAACTAACAACTGAGTAAGAGCCCTAGCAATCTTAGGGAAATCTCTAATAAATCTCCTATAAAACCCTACATGGCCTAGAAAACTCCTAACTGGCTAAACATAACTAGGAGGAGGTAGCTTAGATATAGCTCTATCTTAGCTCTGTCCATCTCCATCCCAGCCTAAAAGATCTTATGCCCTAACACAATCCCCTCTCTCACTATCAAATGGCATTTTTCCCAGTTCAATACCAAGTTAGCCTCAATACACCTAGCTAACACGCTCAAGATTTGCCAAACAAAGAGAGAAAGAATCACCAAAAATACAGAAGTCATCCATAAATACCTCCATAGACTCCTCAATCATGTCCTCGAAGATAGCCATCATGCACCGCTGAAATGTAGCCTGTGCATTGCGATTCAGATAGCATCATGCATGTGAGCGTTCTATATGGGCAGGTGAAAGTAGTCTTCTCTTGGTCCTCAGGTGCAATAGGTTTCTGAAAATAACCTGAAAAACTATTAAGAAAATAATAAAACATGTGACCTGCCAAACGCTCAATCATCTGATTAATGAAAGGAAGAGGGAAATGATCTTTCCGAGTTGCATCATTAAGCCTCCTGTAATCAATGTAAACTCGGAAGCCTGTTATTGTCTGAGTCGGGATCAACTCATCCTTCTCATTCCTTACCACCGTCATGCCTCCTTTCTTGGGCACAACCGCAGGTGACCCGGCCGCCGAAATGGGATAGATCAAACCTGCATCAAGAAGTTTAATTACCTCCTTCTTCACTACTTCTTTCATGCTCGGGTTGAGCCGTCTCTGAGGCTTAACAACCGGCCTGAAACTATCCTCCAACAAGATCTTATGAGAGTAAAAACTTGGATTTATGCCTGGAATGTCAGCTATCTTGAAGGCGATGGCCTTCTTGTACTTCCTTAGAACTTCTAAAAGCATGGCTTGTTCTTTGGGAGTCAGATCAGCTGCTATGATCACTTGTAAGCGCTTTTCTTCATCCAAGAAGGCATAATCAAGTGGCTCGGTAACTCCTTCACTTCTAAGATTGGTGGGTCCTCGAATGAAGTCTTTAACTTCTGCACTCCAGACTTGTCAAGAAAAAGATAAGAATCAGTTGACAAGCTCGGCTCAGAAGCCAATAAAACAGCGAGTTGCTCCAATACTTGCTCGTTGGACAACTCCTCCTCATCCTCCGCTAATGCTACCTGCAAAGGGTCAGAACATAACATTTCCTGCAAATAGGACTCAACCACATCATCAATCACATCAACAGAATACACAGCATTATCATGGTCTCGTGACTGTCTCATAAAAGTGGCTAGGTCAAAGGTAATGGTCTCATCATCAACTCTAAGCTTAAGCTTCCCATTGCTTACATCGATAACAATGCTCGATGTAGCTAGAAAAGGCCTAACCAGGATAAGCGGCACAGTGCTCTCACCTTCCATATCCATCACCACAAAGTCCATAGGAAAGATAAATTTATCCACCTTCACAAGTACATCTGATGATTGCTATCTATGCAACTACAATCTAAGGCAGTGTACCTATCGGTGCAGTCTAGCACTAATGGCGAGTATCAAGGTTGTATTCCTCGGGAAAGTGAAAGCCTAGAGTTACTCATTTGTTCTTTGTTATATTAACCTAAAATTAGTGATAAACCAGAAAAATTTTCACCTGAACGCAAAGTGACGGCGCACAAATGTTCCTCGGATTCAGTAGCGTTTAATGGAGTTCCCAATTGCTCTTTAGCTAGTAACTTGAAGATCAAGCCTACTTGATGCTCTATGTTCTCAATCGAGGCTTGTTGACCTTCAAGTACCCTCTCTGTTTGTTGGAATCTATCCTCAAGACTTGTAAAGAACCTCATCATCAGCTCCTCTAGCACTAACTCTTCATCTTGAGTTGAAGGTGCAAGATTAGCCTGCTAATGTGGTTGTTGAGATCCTGGTGGTTCTTGGCCATCTAAGCTCCATCCAAAGGGTGAATGAGTGCTCCACTCCTAATTGTAGGTGCTTCCATACGAGTCATTTGGCCAACTGCCCGTATAAATCACCTGTTCACAATTATAAGAACAATGAGTAAAATCACTGCATAATGGACAATCATTACTCAAATGTAAACCACAACAAAATTCACAAAAAACTTGAGATGAAAGGATAGGAGTGGAGAGTTGATCGGTAGCCCTGCAAAATGATTCCACTCGAGCTTCTAAAGATGCACGGGTATCCCAATTTTTAGCACTCTCTTGGTTCCTGATCCCATTTTCCAACGTGTCATACAAAGAGTTTAGCATTGAACCTCCTTATCATCCACTACCCGAATCATACACTTAAACTAAATAAATATGTACAAAAATCAATAAATGAATAAAAACCATAAAATAGTAAAAAAAATGGCTAAATTAATAAATAGCAAATTTCACTCTAGTTTTCAAACAGTTCCCCAACAACGGTGCCAAAAACTTGATGATTGCTATCTATGCAGCTACAATCTAAGGCAGTGTACCTATCGATGCAGTCTAGCACTAATGGCGAGTATCAAGGTCGTATTCCTCGGGAAAGTGAAAGCCCAGAGTTACTCCTTTGTTCTTTGTTATATTAACCTAAAATGAATGATGAATAATTTCTAAACTAACTAACAGCTACAAGCTAAGTTCTAAGGGAGATGTGGGAGTAAATGGATAAATGAAACAACCAAGACAAGAAAGCAAACCCAAAGGGAGCCTAAACTAGTTGGCAATCAAACAAAAGATAAAGGATTGATGTATCCAATTATGCTACCCGTGGACAAATTCTTAACTGAATTTGGTTTCTCTCTCAAGATAACCGAATTCCTAAACCTAATAACCTAAAGTTTGAATCTCTTCGTAACGATTGATTCTTAAATTAGCATTAAGCTTTAATCCGCCTCTATTAAGCTTAGTTAATTATCCTTATCTCTAAGTGATTATTAACCAGTTCTTGCTATTCAAACTTCCAATTGCCAAATGGACTTCTCAATCACATAAAGCAATCTAAACACCACAATTCACAACATCTCATGAATAATGCATTATCTTATTAATACTGAAAGCAAGAAGAATACAAAACTAACTCAAACAATCCAACAATATAACATTAAACCAACATAGTAGGAAATCACAATGGTTTAATCAATCTAGCTAAACATGTTCATTATCAAAACCCACAAGAATTCAATTGCAATAATGAGTAAAGGTAGATAAACCCGATTACACCCTTGGATGAGAGTAAATAGCCCCAATTCCTCTTGCTCGAATTGAATCGATTCTTGTTCCTCTTGCTCAGATTGAAACCAATCAACGAACCTCGCCCAATCTTCAATCTTTGAAGGGAATCCAATTGAAATCTTGGTCCAAGTCTCCTTTTTCCTTGGTTCCAACTCAAAAAACCCTTAGAGAGAGAAAAATTAGGGTTTGGGACGTTCTCCCCTGTTTTTCTTTTCTTTCCTCTTGCTCTTTCTTTTAATTAATTCGTTATATCACCGCGAACATGGTCGTGTTGATGCCCGTGTTGGGAACATGGGCTGGTGTTGATGGGCGTGTTTGGAACACGGCCCCGTGCTAATGCCCATGTTGCTCTCTGTGGTCGTGCTCCTTAATGTTTCTTTTTCTTTGATGTGAATGCACCCAACATAAATTTTGCCTTAAAAACCCTATTTAGATGTGTGTATTCCACGTACATCAAAATCCTCAACAATACCTCTAGGAATCTTAACAGTCCTATCAGCTAACTGAGTGCTCATCCTAGTAGGCTTGGGTTCATGCAATCCTAACTTAGCAAACAAACTAGTGGGCACCAAATTAATACTAGCTCCTAAATCGGCCAATGCACCACTAATTGGCAAATTGCCAATCACACAAGGGACAGTAAAACTCCCTGGATCTCGTCACTTGAGTGGCAGCTTGTTCTAGAGAATAGCTGAACACTCATTAAGTACTACCTGACCAAGATCCTCCAATTTCCTCTTGTTGCTCAAAATCTCCTTTAAGAACTTGACGTACTTCGGCATCTGTGAAATTGCCTCAACAAAAGGTAAGTTAATTTTCAGTTGCTTAAACAAGTCAAGAAACTTGCTTCTCCACCTTATCCTGCCTCAACCTCGCAGGATATGGAACCGGGGGCTGATACTCCCGCATAGGGCTCTTTTGACTGTCTTCTTTCTTCCTCTCAATCTCCACCACCTCAGGCTCTAGTCCTTCCTTAGCTGGCTTGTCCTACACAATCATATCATCCTTATCAGCCAAAGGCAAAGAACTAGACAATTGCTTACCTGATCGCAAGGTGATAACCTTGCAATGCTCCCTCGGGTTTAACTCTGTAGTGCTAGGGAGCGATCCTGAGGGTCTCTCTGAAAAGATCTTAGAAATCTGGCCAATCTGAGTCTCCAAGTTCTGAATCGAGGCCTGCTGATTCCTAAGTGCACTATCAGTTTGTTGGAATCTTGTCTCCGTAGACGTCACAAACTTTATCATAAGCTCCTCTAAATTTGACTTCTTTTCTGGTGGAGGAGGAGCTTGTGCGAGCCAGTGGTACATTGTTGTGGTACTTGATGAAGTCTCTGAAAACTTGGTGGACCCTGGGCATTATTGTTCCTCCAACTGAAGTTGGGATGATTGCGCCACCTAGGGTTGTATGTGTTGTTGTAAGGGTTGTTCTGCTGCCTTGGGGCATTCCCCATATAATAAATCTCCTCAACATCAGAAGATACAACAGAAATAGATGGAAAAGTAGAAGAAGATGAAGTAAACATACCTCCCGAAGTACAGTTTTCACTATAGTGCAGGGCCACCACAAAACTTACAGCTAACGTTCGCTGCATGAACCGGCATCTGGAGTTGGTCAATCTTCTTAGCTAGAAGCTCCACCTGAGCTGCCAAGGCTGCTATAGAATCCACTTGGTTGACCACTCCCTATCGTCCTGGTCGGCTCCTAGAGGATTGCCACTGATAATTGTTCATGGCCATTTCCTCTATCAAGTTCTAAGCTTGCTCGAGCGTCTTACTGTTTAGCACCCCACCTGCTGCAACATTCACCATCTGCCTCGTCGTAAGGTTCAACCCGCTGTAGAAGGTCTGAACCTGCATCCATACTGGCAATCCGTGATGTTGGCAACATCTCAAAGGTTCCTTAAACCACTCCCATGCATCGTACATGCTCTCATCATCAAACTGCATAAAAGAAGATATGTCATTTCTAAGTTTAGTAGTTTTAGCGGGAGGAAAATACTTATAAAGAAATTTTTTGGCCAACGCCTTCCAGGTAGTAATCGTCTGCTGTGGAAGAGATTGCAACCATCTCTTTGCTTTGTCCCTCAAGGAAAATGGAAACAATCTCAGCCGAATGGCATCATCGGTTGTTCCATTTATCTTGAATGTGTCACAGATCTCCAAGAAGTTGGATATATGTGCATTGGGATCCTCGCTGGGCAATCCTCCAAACTGCACGCTCTGCTGGATCATCTAGATAACATTGGCTTTTATCTCAAAATTGTTGGCCGCTACAGGAGGTCTGACTATACTAGTTTTCGTCCCATCCAAAGATGGTCAACCAAACTCGTACATGGTCCTCTGATCGTCATCGGCCTGGGGGTTGTGGTTCTCCATCACATTAGCTCTATGAACCTGAACTGTAACTCCGACCTCCTCCTCAACTGCCTGCAAACGTCGGCTCAATAATCTAAGAGTGCTATGGGTCAAATAAGGGTTCTATGGGATCAGGGTTAGAGCTCCTGTTCATAAATGACCTGAAATCGACAATCCAAACAACCACCAATCAAAAAAACAATAAAACAAAGAATAAAGAATAAATAAATAAACAAATAATGACTAAAGTAACACAAAAACAATTCACTCTAGTTCACCGTTACGGTTCCTCGGCAACGGCGCCAAAAACTTGATGGGCTACTGATGCAACCTACACCTAAGGCAGTGAACCTATCGATGTGGCCTAGCACTAGTGAGTATCAATATTGTATCCCTGGAGATTGGGTGAACCTAGAGTTACTACTGTTCGCTATGTTATCTAGTCTAAACAACTCAATGAAGTGTTATGCTATGATTGAATATGAACAAACAATTAATTAAATGTCAATTAATCTGAAAGGATAATAGAGCAACATAAGAAGAAAGCAAACCCAAAGGGGACCTAATTGGGATGGAATTACTAGAGGTGATTATCTTGATTACCAAATTGATTACACGTGCCTGAATCCTAAAATGAACTCGGATCCTCTCTCGAGCTCACCGAATTCCTAACTTTGGGATAATCTCAGCACAACATGAAGCTTAGATTCAAGTCTATTGAGAGTTGTTAATCCTTAATCCAGCTAGCCAATTAACCTTATCTCTCAGTGTTATTAACCAGTTGTTGCTTAATCAAGTTCCGACTATTTAACGACTATTAACCAGTTCTTGCTTAAACAACATTTTACTCAACGTCTCAAGTGAAATGAAATTAACTTTTATTACTGATAAGTAAGAAGGATACAATTTGGTAACTTAATAATCAAAACAAATCAAACAATCCATCAATAATAGAAACCCCAATGGGTTCAAAAGCTCTAGTTACTCATGTTCATAGTTAAAACAAATTAAGGAACAAATAAGGAAAAGCAAATTGAAAGCATTTACACCCTTCTCTTTCAAGTTGGATGAGAAACCCTAATTTGCCTCTTGAATGCTCCCAAATCTTGTCTTAATCTTTAAATCGATGTTAAAACAAGTGTAATCCTTCCTTCAATTGATGAAATTGATCTCCCAAAGTCGATAATTGAATAGAAACAAACGAATTGAGTGTGTATATTGGAAATCAAGTCAGAAAATCGAACCACCATTCACCAAATCGAATTTTCCTATATAGTCACTTCAACACAGCCGTGGTCAAGCTTGTGCTGGTCAGCACAGGTGGAGTCTAAGCCATGTTGAACCTAAGAATTCCGTTGTGTTGACCTCTTCCAGACCGTGCCCAAGCCGGTGCTAAGCCACCACGGGCCGTGGTGGAGGCCGTGGTGGCTACAAAAACCGTGCCAAAAGGTACTCTTAGAGGGCATCTAGTTGGCAATTCAGCATGGCCGGAGTCTAGGCCATGCTCAACCCTCGAGGTGCTAGTCCTCGTCTAATTTAATGGATTCTGTCAGTAATCACGCGTATTTCCCTCGATTGTTGATAATGCCCTTCGAAAATGACCTGAAACGTTAAAGGAAACAAAAGACAGGTGATTCTAGCATAAAATGAGATAATCATGCATAAGAATGTAAACAATCGGGCATGTAAATACGTATAATATGATGCCTATCAGTTTCCTTTCACGTTTCAGGTCATTGTCGAAGGACACTATCAACAATCGAGTGAAATACGCGCAATTACGGACCGGAATCCATCAAATTGAGCAAGGACTAGCATTCCGAGGTTGAGCAAGGCCTGGACTCCGGCCGTGCTGAATTGTCAAGAAGCCGCCCCAAGAAGTGCCATTTTGGCACAGTTTCCGTAGCCATCACGACCTCCACCACGGCCCGTGGTTGCTTAGCACCGGCTTGGGCACGGCCTGGAAGAGGTCAACATAACTGAATGCGTAGGTTCAGCATGGCCTGGACTCCGTCCATGCTCACTAGCACAGGCTTAACCACGGCCGTGCTGAAGGGACTATATAGGCAAAAACGATTTGGCGAATGGGGGTTCGATTTTCTGACTTTATTTTCATTATACAAACTTAATTCATTTGTTTCTAGACCTCAATTGTCGACTTTAGGATATCAATTTCATCAATTGAAGGAAGGATTAGACTTGTTTCAACATCGATTTGAAGATTAAGACAAGATTTGGGAGCATCCAAGAGGCAAATTAAGGTTTGATAGTTTGAATTGGAAAATTAGGGTTTCTCATCCAACTTAAAAGAGAAGGATGTACATGCCTTTAATTTACTTTTCTAATTTTATTCCTTAATTTGTGATGCTTATTAGTATGAGTAGCTAAATTGTTGAACCCTATTAGGGTTCCTATGTTTGTGAATTGATCTTAATGTTATAAGATTTTGATTGTCAATTCTTGACTTTTCTTGCCTTTATTATTAATGACAAGTCACTTTATTCATGAGACGTTGTGAATTATGGAATTTAGATTGCTTTATGTAATTGAGATATTTGTTTAGTAATCAGAAAACTGAATAGCAAGAACTGGTTAATACTCACTTAGAGATAAGGGTAATTGACTAGCCGGATTAAGAATTAACAAAGCTTAATAGAGGCGGGTTAACCCTTAATGCTAATTGAATAATCGATCGTTAGGAAGAGATTCCAGCTTTAGGTTATTAGGTTTAGGAATTCGGTTATCTCGAGATGGTAATCGAATTTAGTTAAGACTTCGTCCACGGGTAATTGCAATTGATAATCAATTTGATCTTTATCTTCATAAAAATCCAATTAACTTAGGTCCCTAGAGTTTGCTTTTCCTTCGAGAATTTTCCTAAATCCTTTCAAATAATCTGACATTTAATTACTTGTTTGTCCATAATTAATCATAGAACAACACTTCATGGATTTCTTTAGGTTAGATAACATAAGACCCTACAGTAGGTCTAGGTTCACCCTTTCCCGAGAATAAGACCTTGATACTCACCATTTGTGCTAGTCTGCATCAATAGGTTCACTACCTTAGATTGTAGCTACATAAATAGCATATCACACTGCTGGCGAGCCAGCGTGCCCGTCGGGCCAGTTGGCGAGGAATCCTCGCGTGCCACCCCTCATTGCCGAGGCAGCGCGCCCATCAGGCCTGTTGGCGAGAATCCTCGCATGCCATCCAGCCACTCCTGGCGAGCCATCGTGCCAGTCTGGCTAGTTGGCGAGGAATCCTCACGTGCCAGCCCCCCATTGCCGAGGCAGTGCTCCGTCTGGCCAGTTGGTGAGGAATCCTCGCGTGCGGACCCATTCTGAGGCGATGCGCGCGTCGGCGATTGGCGAGAATCCTCGCGTGCCAACCCCCATTCTGCGAGGCGATGCGCTGTGGGCCCGTTGGTGAGAATCCTCACACGCCAGGCAGCCACTGCTCGCCAACCGGCTCGACGGGCGCGTTGGGTCGTTAGTAGTGGCTGCCTAGCCTACGAGGATTCTCACCAACGGGCCCGATGGGCGCGCTACCTCGACAATAGGGGGCTGGCATGCGAGGATTCCTCGCCAGCAGTGGCTGCCTGGCCTGCGAGGATTCTCGCCAACGGGCCTGATGAGCGCGCTGCCTTGGCAATGGTGGCCTGGCACACAAGGATTCCTCGCCAACTGGCCGAACGGCCGCGCTGGCTGGCACGTGAGGATTTTATGCCAACGAGCCAGTGCATGCGGGCATGCGGTGCTACTCGCCAGAAGGCCCGATGGGCGCTGGCACGCAAGGATTCCTCGCCTACGAAGAGTTTCGAAGCAAAGAAGAGTTTCGAAGCAAAGTTGCTTGCTTAGGGACCTTTATGCCGAATATAGTAAAAATTATGCATTTTTTTGGCTGGGAGGATACCCCCATGCCATTGCACGTGATTCTTAGTCCGAATGATTTTTTGGGCTATGATGTGACTTGTTCCCCGGGTCCTGTGCAAGGAGTCTTGGTCCCCATACTGCATTGCGTTAAAAAATTACTTTAAGCATCTATAGTGTGGGGGACTTGCATGCAGCACTGGCTAGAATAGAACTTGGATGTGTGCTCAAGTCCGCTGAGTTTGTGGAATTATTTAGGATTTTAGGACTTGGCCCCCATGCTGCATAGTGTGGGGGACTTGCGTGCAGCACTAGCTAGAACTTAGATGTGTTCTCAAGTCCGCTGAGTTTGTGGAATTGCTATCTATGCAGCTACAATTTAAGGCAGTGTACCTATCGATGCAGTCTAGCACTAATGGCGAGTATCAAGGTCGTATTCCTCGGGAAAGTGAAAGCCCAGAGTTACTCCTTTGTTCTTTGTTATATTAACCTAAAATGGATAATGAATAATTTCTAAACTAACTATTAACTACAAGCTAAGTTCCAAGGGAGATGCAGGAGTAATTGATAAATGAAATAATCAAGACAAGAAGACAAACCCAAAGGGAATCTAAACTAGTTGGCAACCGAACAAAAGATAAAGGATCGGTGAGTCTAATTATGCTACCCGTGGGCCGAATTCTTAGCGAATTCGGTTTCTCTCTCGAGATAACCGAATTCCTAAACCTAATAACCTAAAGTTGGAATCTCTTCCTAACGATTGATTCTTAAATTAGCATTAAGCTTTAATCCACCTCTATTAAGCTTTGTTAATTCTTAATCCGGCTAGTTAATTATCCTTATCTCTAAGGGATTATTAACCAGTTCTTGCTATTCAAAATTCCAATTGCCAAACGGATTTCTCAATCTCATAAAGCAATCTAAACATCACAATTCACAATGTCTCATGAATAATGCATAATCTTATTAATACTGAAAATAAGAAGAATACAAAAGCAACTCAAACAATCCAACAATATAATATCAAGCCAACATAGTAAAGAAAACCCAATGGATTAAATCAGTCTAGCTAAACATGTTCATGTTTAAAACAATCTAGGAAATCAATTACAATGAAAGAATAATGAAAATAGAACATGTACACCCTTTTCTCTCGAATTGGATGAACGACTCCAAATCCTGGATCTACACTTTGATTAATCTCCCAAACGCCTCTTGAATTGCTTCCACTACGGTTTTGCACTCGGAACCTTGTGATTCCGGGATTCTTACTCCCCGCGAACTCTCTCTCGCACTCAATCATGCGAAACCGAACCGTGCCGAGGGCTCTATGTCACTCTTTTTCCTCTCCTCTTTCTAAGAAAATTCATTTTTCTTATATATTTAACTCGACGGCCGTGTTCAAGGCCGTCTTGACAAATCCCGTCTTTGGTCGGCCAAGTCCAGCCGTCTTTGAAACTATGGATCTCACCAAGTAGGGTTTCACCACGGTAGTGTTGCTCCCCGTGTTGGCCACCACGGGCGTCTTTGAAAGTGGTGATTCTGGACACCGTGCCCAAAGTGCAAATTTCAAGAATCAAAGCCAATGGTTGAGCACGGCCAGAGTCCAGGCCGTGCTCAATGTATGCATTGCGGGCTCTTGTTCGATATTGATGAATTCTCATCCGTTTCCGTACGTATTGATCTATAATTGCTTAAACACCGATGATGGTCCTATAAATGTTCCTGAAATGCAAAAGAACACAAAACACGGGTGATCTGGGAATAAAAGCACAATAATTGCTAAGAACATATGCAATAATATGCAAGCAAATATGTGTAAAACTATGCTCATCAAATTACGCCACACTTAAGCTATTGCTTGTCCTCAAGCAATTAACAACTCACCCTATAAAACTACAGTTAGTAATTCCTTTCAGTTTATGCCCCTAGTCCACAACAGAGAGTATTCAACACATCTCAAAGGATACTCAATCATAAATCAAATTACAAATCATTAACAAAAAATGGAAATAATATTAATGCATGAGTAACTTAAATGACAACTCAACACAAACATCATGAACCAATGCCTCACAGGGATCACTCAAGTCGCTCAAAGTGTATATTAGGTGAATAACAAATCCCTCGAAGCAAATGCACAAGACCCGCTCACCATAAGCTTGCTCATAAATCATATCTTCGCTACTGTGAATAAGTAAATACCAAAATCAAAGGGTCTTTACCAAGGTTGAAATGGGGCTAAGGTAAAGGTACGGAGATTTGGATGGAAGTATGAAAGTGCTGGAATTCGTGCGATAAACAATAGTATATGCTCAAAGGATTAAATGCCTAAGATCACAAAAAGAATCATTCACTAAAATCCCTACTTCATAGAATAACGCTCGCAAATGCTCTAAATCCAATAAAAATATAAATAATTAAAGAGATTTTTTTATTATATATTCTTTTTTTTTCTTCTTCTTCTTTTTTTCTCTTTTTTTCTTGTTTTTTTTTTCTCATAATAATGAACTAGCAGCTTATTAGCGACCGCTGCATACAACTCGAATAAATATAAAGAATAACAAATACAAATTGGATTAAAGGAAGCATTTAAAATATCAAAAAAAAAGATTTAGTGAATTTACCAACATAGCAGCTAACATTTTAATCCCATATAAAGTTGAATAAATCACAGAAAGAAATTCCAGCATAAGGGTAAAAGAAAGATAAATGTAAAGAATGGTATAATTGAAGTGTATAGGTGTAGATTATGAAGAAAAGGTTAAGGCTCAAAAACTGGCTAACTAATGGAAACATAAGGTGATAGGCTTTTGGTCAAATGTGGTGAATCCTAAATCGCCCAAATCATCTCATGGTATTCACAATATTCATGTAACTTCAACACGCATTACAAAGCAAGTTCTAGAAGCAAAGTTAAGTACAATGCACACTCAAACAAGAAATATAAAGAGCATAAGTATAATGAATGCTCAACTGGCTCAAAATCTCACTTTCAGGTGTGGTATTAGGTGCAGTTGGTTCGTAACATCATTAATTGAATTATTACTTAAGAAACACATGCATATGATATTATCAACGTTCTAAGTTAAAATTCGACAATTTGAAAAAATAATTAAATAACACCGGTTTAACTCGGCAGGGTTGATGTGTAAAATACCATAAATTGTTTTCGAAGGACAATGAACAGCAAAGAAAAGTAACTACAATTCTATAAATCAAGTCATCAATCAGCTCAAAAATAGCATACTCAAGTGTATAAAAATACAGAGTCCTAACATCCCCTAAAAATACACAACACCTAGCCATAGCAATTTCAGATATATTAAAAATCCATATGAGAGATTAAGGTGTAACACCCCCATCACATGTTAACCAATAAACATTAGCCAGGAAGCATACAAGCGTTGTAGAATATATACTACAGGTAGATAGGTCAATATGTAGGTTGTTAAGAATCCAGACACAAGGTTATTAATATATAAACATATGATTATACTTAAACATCATTTAACAAGTATTACAAACATCTTCTTATGCCTTATAAGGCATACTTCCATATATATCACATAGCGCATACAAAAATGCATCGGGAGTAGACTTCACAAAGCTGGCCCAACTTGGCAGGCTAAAAGCTAGACTTCGCATACAACCAACGGATGCACTACTATTTACAAACCTGAAAAGAAAAATTTTGGAGAGGGGTGAGCCTCCAGCTCAGTAAATAAATAATCAACATAATCTATATCACATACACTTAATACAATTTCCACCCAATCACATAACTTTCCATGATATTCATAGTTTAGGTATAATGTAACACCCCCATCACATGTTAACCAATAAACATTAGCCAGGAAGCATACAAGCGTCGTAGAATATATACTACAGGTAGATAGGTCAATATGTAGGTTGTTAAGAATCCAGACACAAGGTTATTAACATATAAACATATGATTATACTTAAACATCATTTAACAAGTATTACAAACATCTTCTTATGCCTTATAAGGCATACTTCCATATATATCACATAGCGCATACAAAAATGCATCGGGAGGAGACTTCACAAACTGGCCCAACTTGACAGGCTGCTAAAAGCTAGACTTCGCATACAACCAACGGATGCACTACTATTTACAAACCTGAAAAGAAAAATTTTGGAGAGGGGTGAGCCTCCATTTCGGTAAATAAATAATCAACATAATCTATATCACATACACTTAATAGAATTTCCACCCAATCACATAACTTTCCATGATATTCATAGTTTAGGTATAAAGTCATACCATTCTACTCAATTCATTACAACCATCATAGAAGAAATACAATTCAACAATTATGGTTAGTTCTCACGGCTTGTGGATCCCCTTTAATGTGCTGCTCCGCCTCATCCTCACATATCACACACGTAAGGCCGCTCCGCCTCATCTCATATTATACACTTTTATAGCCTCTCTAGGCTTTAGCCTCCCAAGGCTTTATATATATATCTTTTTTTTTCATAGGGGAATCCACCATTCACATGCACATATGCACTTAACATCACAATTCAATCATTTCACTTATATCATATTTCAGCAATAACAATTGTTCCACTCAACACCAATCATTTCCATCTCAGTCATTCAAACATAAACAATATTAAGCAAAGCGCAACCATTTGCGGAACATTTGATTAAATATATGAACATAGCAAATATTAACTATTTACTTACTCAAAATATACTTATTCCTTTAGCATATAAGAACCTCCTTTCTCCACAACTTCCTTTCCAGGGCCTTTGAGTACTGTCAACACATTCATCAATTCACATTTCATGCATATTACAAATATTCATGTAAATGCGAGTTCTAATGCATTACAAGATCATCCCCTCTCTAATTCATAGGTCTAACTCTTCCTCTAAGACTCTCAATTATTGTTTTAATATCCTATAAACATTTCCCATCTAGTTAAATACCAATTTAACTCAAATTAACATCAATAAATTGCATAAAACTAATCTCCAACATTTCTGTTTTCTAGACAGAATTTAGTACCAAGGTATATTTATTGCTGGGCAAAATTGGCTTAATACAAAAATCTCATATTAAATAGACATATCCATTTATGCGTCTAGTTTCATCTCCAAGAAGAATTACTCAATTCCGACTTCTATAGATTTAATTATTTTCAAATTACTGAGCAAGGGTCATACAGCTAGTTGTACCCGAGCAGCAATCTGTTTGCTCAATTTAAGTAACCAAAACGGCAAAAATAGTAAAATCACAAAACTATAAAGTTATAGAGGACTCTTTAAACTTTCCAAAGACACCAATTAAGTTTAATTTGGACTTATATAACCCATGTTATGCCTAAAATACAGAACATCAAGGTTGCTGGAATTTTGACAGTTTTCTATCTTAACATACTTAAACTTAAATCAAGCTTAATCTTTATGCAATCATTCAATACTCTACTAATTCATGATAATCAGACCTTTAATTAATCAATGAGAGCATCAAATGAAGTTTTTCCAATTTGTAATCAAGAACCGTAATGACAAATTAATAACACTCAAGCAACAACTTACCAATTTCAGCTTTTGGGTTGCTAATATGCTTAAATCCTTTAGCTTTAGCTTGGCTCCTTCAATAGTTGGCAAAATCCTATCTTAATCTTAAGTTTTTTTAGGTATTCCACTCCTCTCTCTTATTCCAAATTTTGTGTTTTTGGCCATGTACGAATTTTAGAGAAATGAAGAGGTAAAATGAGCTTACTCATGGTTCCAATTTCCAATATTCCTCTCTTAATGCCACCACCTACTAAACTATTTTTATCACCCTAAATTAATTCTTACTAACCATATATAGGTACTAACTTTTAATTGTATCTTTTAAGTCCAATCTATTTACCCAACCTTCAACTATTGGTTCAATTAAGTCTTAAGGCTTAATACACATAACCCAAGTACTTAATCAACTTATCTAAATTAATAATCTAATATCATGCTTCTTATTCTCTACTTATAATTAATATATATATGTTCTCATAAAATAAAAATATCATTGATATACCATCATATGCCCAATGATTAAATGTAAATGCACATAACATGGATGATGAGAAAATGCGAGTTACAACTCTCCCTTCCTTAAGAAATTTCGTCCTGAAATTTTAACAACTCACCAACATTACAATGGAATAGATGCGGATACTTGTCTCATATGCTCTTCTACTTCCCAAGTTGCTTCTCTTGGTGAATGATGACTCCACTTAATTTTGACCATAGGAATGTCTTTATTTCTCAATTTCTTAACCCTTCGATCAAGAATTTCTATCGGTTCTTCCACATATGTCAACTTTTCCCGTGATTTCTATCTCCGGCTCTGGAATGATATGACTAGGATCTGATCTATATCGCCTCAACATAGAAACGTGAAAAACATCATGAATAGAAGACAACTCTGTAGGTAATGCTAACCTATAAGCCAATGGTCCAACTCTTTCAATAATTTCATAAGGTCCTACATACCTCGGACTCAATTTCCCTTGTTTACCAAACCTTAATATTCCTTTCCATGGTGATACCCGCAAGAAAACTTTATCACCCACAATATATTCCATTTCCCTTCGATGCAAATCAGCATAACTCTTTTGTCTGTCCTGTGCTACTTTCAAATTCTTTTTAACTATCTCTATTTTATCCATTGTTTCTTGTACCAATTCTGGACCTTCAAGCTGTCTTAAACCTTCAACATCAAGGTTGCTAGAATTTTGACAGTTTTCTATCTTAACATACTTAAACTTAAATCAAGCTTAATCTTTATGCAATCATTCAATACTCTACTAATTCATGATAATCAGACCTTTAATTAATCAATGAGAGCATCAAATGAATTTTTTCCAATTTGTAATCAAGAACCCTAATGACAAATTAATAACACTCAAGGAACAACTTACCAATTTCAGCTTTTGGGTTGCTAATATGCTTAAATCCTTTAGCTTTAGCTTGGCTCCTTCAATAGTTGGCAAAATCCTATCTTAATCTTAAGTTTTTCTAGGTATTCCACTCCTCTCTCTTATTCCAAATTTTGTGTTTTTGGCCATGTACGAATTTTAGAGAAATGAAGAGGTAAAATGAGCTTACTCATGGTTCCAATTTCCAATATTCCTCTCTTAATGCCACCACCTACTAAACTATTTTTATCACCCTAAATTAATTCTTACTAACCATATATAGGTACTAACTTTTAATTGTATCTTTTAAGTCCAATCTATTTACCCAACCTTCAACTATTGGTTCAATTAAGTCTTAAAGCTTAATACACATAACCCAAGTACTTAATCAACTTATCTAAATTAATAATCTAATATCATGCTTCTTATTCTCTACTTATAATTAATATATATATGTTCTCATAAAATAAAAATATCATTGATATACCATCATATGCCCAATGATTAAATGTAAATGCACATAACATGGATGATGAGAAAATGCAGGCGTTACATATAAAGTCATACCATTCTACTCAATTCATTACAACCATCATAGAAGAAATACAATTCAACAATTATGGTTAGTTCTCACGGCTTGTGGATCCCCTTTAATGTGCTGCTCCGCCTCATCCTCACATATCACACACGTAAGCTGCTCCGCCTCATCTCACATTATACACTTTTATAGCCTCTCTAGGCTTTAGCCTCCCAAGGCTTTATATATATATCTTTTCTTTTCATAGGGGAATCCACCATTCACATGCACATATGCACTTAACATCACAATTCAATCATTTCACTTATATCATATTTCAGCAATAACAATTGTTCCACTCAACACCAATCATTTCCATCTCAGTCATTCAAACATAAACAATATTAAGCAAAGCGCAACCATTTGCGGAACATTTGATTAAATATATGAACATAGCAAATATTAACTATTTACTTACTCAAAATATACTTATTCCTTTAGCATATAAGAACCTCCTTTCTCCACAACTTCCTTTCCAGGCCTTTGAGTACCTGTCAACACATTCATCAATTCACATTTCATGCATATTACAAATATTCATGTAAATGCGAGTTCTAATGCATTACAAGATCATCCCCTCTCTAATTCATAGGTCTAACTCTTCCTCTAAGACTCTCAATTACTGTTTTAATATCCTATAAACATTTCCCATCTAGTTAAATACCAATTTAACTCAAATTAACATCAATAAATTGCATAAAACTAATCTCCAACATTTCTGTTTTCTAGACAGAATTTAGTACCAAGGTATATTTATTGCTGGGAAAAATTGGCTTAATACAAAACTCTCATATTAAATAGACATATCTATTTATGCGTCTAGTTTCATCTCCAAGAAGAATTACTCAATTCCGACTTCTATAGATTTAATTATTTTCAAATTACTGAGCAAGGGTCATACAGCTAGTTGTACCCGAGCAGCAATCTGTTTGCTCAATTTAAGCAATCAAAACGGCAAAAATAGCGAAATCACAAAACTAAAAAGTTATAGAGGACTCTTTAAACTTTCCATAGACACCAATTAAGCTTAATTTGGACTTACATAACCCATGTTATTCCTAAAATACAGAACATCAAGGTTGCTGGAATTTTGACAGTTTTCTATCTTAACATACTTAAACTTAAATCAAGCTTAATCTTTATGCAATCATTCAATACTCTACTAATTCATGATAATCAGACCTTTAATTAATCAATGAGAGCATCAAATGAAGTTTTTCCAATTTGTAATCAAGAACCCTAATGACAAATTAATAACACTCAAGTAACAACTTACCAATTTCAGCTTTTGGGTTGCTAATATGCTTAAATCCTTTAGCTTTAGCTTGGCTCCTTCAATAGTTGGCAAAATCCTATCTTAATCTTAAGTTTTTCTAGGTATTCCACTCCTCTCTGTTATTCCAAATTTTGTGTTTTTGGCCATGTACGAATTTTAGAGAAATGAAGAGGTAAAATGAGCTTACTCATGGTTCCAATTTCCAATATTCCTCTCTTAATGCCACCACCTACTAAACTATTTTTATCACCCTAAATCAATTCTTACTAACCATATATAGGTACTAACTTTTAATTGTATCTTTTAAGTCCAATCTATTTACCCAACCTTCAACTATTGGTTCAATTAAGTCTTAAGGCTTAATACACATAACCCAAGTACTTAATCAACTTATCTAAATTAATAATCTAATATCATGCTTCTTATTCTCTACTTATAATTAATATATATATGTTCTCATAAAATAAAAATATCATTGATATACCATCATATGCCCAATGATTAAATGTAAATGCACATAACATGGATAATGAGAAAATGCAGGCGTTACATAAGGTTTACCCATAAGCACCCCACACTTGAAGAACACACTGTCCTCCGTGTAAAATGTTATGGATACCCCGCATGGAATGCTCAACTAAGAGAACAAAGGCAATACAATTCAAGTGCATGACATGTATGAAAAATAAAGTAAATAAATGCAGAAAAATAAAAAGATCTAGGGGACTGCCCTGATCATCCATCGAGGCTAATGTTGTGGAAATTCAGTGCCTGATCGATAGAATCTAAAAATAATAAAATAAAGGAATAAAATTGAAACTGAAAATATGAAAACTAAAACTAATAAAATGTTTCAAAACAAAAGGTTAAAATATTAAAGATTAAAGATAAAGTTTGGGGTGCCTCCCAAAAGCGCTTCTTTTTGATGTGATGAGTCTTCTTAGCTGGACTCATGGTGAAAAGCAAACGTTGGGGATTGGCGACCATCCATCCTTCTTCCAAGCAAATGGCTTCAAATATCCGCTTAGAGGGATAATCGTCAACTTCCTCTTCCCGACAGTTAAGCAAGCTGCCAGTATGATGGGCAAGACTCGCTCCTCATATATTTGCACGTAGTCATGATGCTCTAGGGGCTCTTCCAATTTGAAAGCTGGAGTTTCAACAATTGGAAGGATCGTGATTGGGCAATTTCTTCGGGGAGTGTTGATGGTTTTCTTCAGTGCTTGGCTTGGTTCACTTGCTAGGAGAAACTCGAGCTCCTCCAAGACTTCTTCATTGGATAGCTCGTGCTCATCTTCCATCATCGAAGGGACTTGTGGAAAATCTACCAACAATTCCTCTAACTGCAACTCAACATCATCAACTGTACATTCCAGTTGGTAGTCTTTCAGAGGGATTATGTTTGCCTCTTCCTTTTCTGGTTCCATTTCCATGTTCAAGAAATCGTCCTGCACAGAAGCATTATCGTCAAACTTAGTAGATAAACCAGAAAAATTCTCACTGGGCATAGAAGTGATGGCGCTCAAATGCTCCTCGGATTTAGTAGCGTTTAATGGAGTTCCCCATTGTTCTGCCGCTAGTAACTGAAAGATCAAGCCTACTTGATGCTCTATGTTCTTAATTGAGGCTTGTTAACCTTTAAGTACCCTCTCTATTTGTTGGAATCTTTCCTCAATACTTGTTATGAACCACATCATCAGCTCCTCTGACACTAACTCTTCATCTTGAGTTGAAGGTGCAAGATTAAATTTACTGATGTAGTTGTTGAATTCCTAGTGGTTCTTGGCCATCTAAGCTCCATCCAAAGGGTGAATGAGTGCTCCACCCTTGATTGTAGGTGCTTCCATATGAGTCATTTGGCCAACTTCCCGTATAATTCACCTGTTCACAGTTATAAGAACAATGAGCAACATCACTATACAATGGACAATCATTACACACATGTAAACCACAACAAAATTCACAAAAGACTTGAGATGAAAGGATAGGAGAAGAGAGTTGATCGGTAGCCCTACAAAACAATTCCACTCGAGCATCTAAAGATGCACGGGCATCCCAATTTTTAGCACTCTCTTGGTTCCTAATCCCATTTTCCAATGTGTCATACAAAGAGTTTGAATTTAGCATTGAACCTCCTTATCATTCACTATCTGAATCATAAACTTAAACTAAATAAATATGTACAAATAAAATAAAATAATTAAACAAATAAAAATAAAAATCATAAAATAATAAGAAAGAAAAAAAATGGCTAAATTAACAAATAGCAAATTTCACTCTAGTTTTCAAACATTCCCCGGCAACGGCACCAAAAACTTGATGTGCGCTATAATGTTAGCTACAATCTAAGGCAGTGTACCTATCGATGCAGTCTAGCACTAATGGCGAGTATCAAGGTCGTATTCCTCGAGAAAGTGAAAGCCCAGAGTTACTCCTTTGTTCTTTGTTATATTAACCTAAAATGGATAATGAATAATTTCTAAACTAACTATTAACTACAAGCTAAGTTCCGAGGGAGATGCAAGAGTAATTGATAAATGAAATAATCAAGACAAGAAGACAAACCCAAAGGGAATCTAAACTAGTTGGCAACCGAACAAAAGATAAAGGATCGGTGAGTCTAATTATGCTACCCGTGGATGAATTCTTAACCGAATTCGGTTTCTCTCTCGAGATAACCGAATTCTTAAACCTAATAACCTAAAGTTGGAATCTCTTCCTAACGATTGATTCTTAAATTAGCATTAAACTTTAATCCGCCTCTATTAAGCTTTGTTAATTCTTAATCCGGCTAGTTAATTATCCTTTTCTCTAAGCGATTATTAACCAGTTCTTGCTATTCAAAATTCCAATTGCCAAACGGATTTCTCAATCTCATAAAGCAATCTAAACATCACAATTCACAACGTCTCATGAATAATGCATAATCTTATTAATACTGAAAACAAGAAGAATACAAAACCAACTCAAACAATCCAACAATATAATATCAAGCCAACATAGTAAAGAAAAATGGATTAAATCAGTCTAGCTAAACATGTTCATGTTTAAAACAATCTAGGAAATCAATTACAATGAAAGAATAATGAAAATAAAACATGTACACCCTTTTCTCTCGAATTGGATGAACAGCTCCAAATCTGGATCTACACTTTGATTAATCTCCCAAACTGCCTCTTGAATTGCTTCCACTACGGTTTTGCACTCGGAACCTTGTGATTTTGGGATTCTTACTCCCATGACTCTCTCTGCACTTTTCAATCTGCGGTGAACCCGACCGCCAGGACTCTATGTCACTCTTTTTCCTCTCCTATTTTCTACGAAAAATTCATTTTTCTTATATATTTAACTCAGCTCGGCCGTGTTCAAGGCCGTGCTGGTCAGCACGGCCGAAGTCCAGGCCGTGTTGAAACTGTGGATCTCACCAAGTAGGAATTCACCACGGTCGTGTTGCTCCCCGTGTTGGCCACCACGGGCCGTGCTGAAGGCCGTGGTGGCTACGGAAACCCTGCCCAAAGTGCAAATTTCAAGAATCAAAGCCAATGGTTGAGCACGGCCAGAGTCCAGGCCGTGCTCAATGTATGCATTGTGGGCTCTTGTCCGATATTGATGAATTCTCGTCCGTTTCCGCACGTATTGATCTATAATTGCTTAAACACCGATGATGGTCCTATAAATGTTCCTGAAATGCAAAAGAACACAAAACACGGGTGATCTGGGAATAAAAGCACAATAATTGCTAAGAACATACGCAATAATATGCAAGCAAATATATGTAAAACTATGCTCATCAATGCGCCTTTGGCAGATTACCAACAGTGAAACAAAAAAATTTATGCTATTTTTCTTTTCCTTTTCCTTTTAATATTCCTCTATTTTATTTTAGTTTCTTTTCTTTTCTTTTTGCATTTCAATTTTATGTTATTTTCTTTCATTTTCCTTTCATGTTATGTTATTTTAGTAGAACACCTTGCTTTACCGTCTTGATATGTACATTTTATATGATCTTCATTTTTTATGATGTGCTAGTTATATGCTATACCCAATTTTAATTTTTCTAACACTGTGGACAGTGTTATACTCAAGTGTGGGGCAGGTATATGTGACTATATCCCTTAATTGTTTAAGGCAATGATAATGGACTATTCTTAGGATGTTAGGACCTAGGTTTTTCATGACATTTAAGTTTAGTTTATTCTTTTATAATTAATGACTTAATTCACACACTAGCAATTAATTGTCCCTCTCTATCTTTTGTTCTTGAATGCAATTTCACTGTATTCAATATGTCAATTTGGCCAGGTTAAACCGGTGTTACTTGAGTTCCTTGCAAATTTACAACCTTTGACTGTGAACTTTGATTATGCCAATCTCGTATTCAATATATGTGATGATTCAATTGATAAGTCTAAGAACCAATCACAAATTTGAGCCACTGCAAACGTGAGTTTTTGAACCAAAATTGAGCATCCATTGCACATTATGCTCATGAGCTGTACTTACTTTCGTTTCTAGAACTTGCTTTCTAATGCTTGTTGAGGTTACATGAATTTTTGAATACCATTAGATGATTTGGGCAACTTAGGATTTCACCACATCTGGCCAAAAGCCTACCCTCTGTTTCCATTAGTCAGCCAGTTTGAGCCTTAACCTTTTCTTTATAACTTACACCTAATCACTAAACATACACCATTCTATACATATATCTTTCCTTTCACCTTGTATACTGAGTAATTATGTGTTATATTTCTGCATTTATGGAATCATAGTGCCTAACATTGTTCTAAATTCACTTAGTCTTTTAAGTCATTCTTTGATGCTCCCTTCAATCCAAATTTGATAACTATTCTTATTATTTATGTCACTAATCATGCAGCCCCTATATAAGCTGTTGTAATATATATACATAGTATATATAAAAAAAAAGAAAGAAAAAAATTTCTAACTTATTTCTTAGCTCTTATCTTGGAATTTCTCTAAACCAAGATCGTTTAACTTTGGAGTTCCTACAACTCCACAGCCAAACAATCAAAAGGCGCCTTATGTGATTAGTTCTAACTCTTTACATATATGTATCAACCATTCCCCGCCCCATTTCGATATGCAATTCGATTCATTCATGTACACCCGTACCTTAAAGTGCTGCCATTCTAGAAGCCTGCCATAAGCCGCTCCTTGTCCTTGCATCCTATCTTTGCCCTGGCGTCCACTTCCCGCCCTCGTCGGACTGCTTCTCCAGGTCAGGCTGTCACATGCCCACTAGCTTTTGTCTGGTTCATCCTCGAACCACACATCTGTTAGAGAGGTCTTGCTCTGATACCATTTGTAACGACCTATAACCAAATCACATGAGATATTGTCCGCTTTGGACCCCTACTAGCCTCATGGTTTTGTCCCTTTGGCGGGTTCGAGAACTTTTTACAAGAGGTCCCCCATCTTGGGATTTCTCTAAACCAAGCACGTTTAACTTTGGAGTTCCTACAACTCCACAACCAAATAATCAAATGAGGCACCTTTTGGTTGTTTAGCCATAGAGTTGTAAGAACTCTAGAGAAACTCTACGATGGGGGACCTCTTGGGAAGTTTTCGAACCCACCAAAGGGACAAAATCGTGAGGCCAGTGGGGGCTCAAGCGGACAATATCTCATGTGATCTGGTTCTGGATCGTTACATAAATCCTTATTAGTTAAGATTTAGGGTTTTCTAAGGCCTATATAAGGGTAGTACGAATTTCGATGTGTAGAATTAAGTTGAATTTGAATGATAATTGGTCATTAAACCTAAAAGTTGTTTTTCTTTTTTGTCTTTCTATTCTTGTGTAGAATGCATGCTTAAGAAACATTCAAGTAGATTGATCATCTTGTTATGGAGTGTATGTGTGTGGATTTGCGTCTCATCCTGCTTAATCATCAAGCTAAGCCCTAATGCCACTGGTCAAGCTTGTTAATTATGTTCTGATGATTCCTTACGCTAATCCTTGTATCATCAAGAGTCATCGGGCTTAGAGTAATAAGAAATAATAGAGATCTTAATGGTGCAAATCCTGAATCAAAATATTTGGGTGTGCCTCAATTAATCCAAGCACAAATGAGCCTGTTTTGATGTTTGGGAGGCAAAAAATGAAGAATATTAGGCCGAAGTGTTATTAGATATTGCCCACACGAATTTCCCCTTATTTTTATTAAAGAATCATAGGAAAGCAATTAACAATCTCAAGCGGTGGCATTGGGACGTGACTTGATGATCAAGCAGCACGAGATGCCCCAGTACCTTCGGTCAAGCTTGTGAAAGCCCTCATTCTATAAGAAGAAGAAACTAGATGCTAAATATGAAAAAAATAAAGAAAGATGAATAAACTAAAGTTAAATCAAGGACCAGCTTAACAAAAATAAGGGGAAATCTGCATAGGCCTACCTAGTAACACTATGACCTAAACTACTTCATTATAAGTGTCCTAAACATCAAAAGGCTCCCATTCCCACTTCTTTTCACTTGGATTTATTGAATATATCATGATTCTCCCTTATGAGAGTGGATTCATATCTCATCCTGTTTGATCATCAAGCTAATCCCTAATGCCACCAGTCAAGCTTTTCAATTGCATTTCCATGATTTCTTATGCCAATCCTTGTGTCATCAGAAGTCCTTGTGTCTAGAGAAACAAGGAATGATGGAGATCCCAATGGTGTAAATCATGAATCGAAATATTTTGGCGTGTCTTGATTCTCGGCATTCCTCTTTCCTCCAAAAGATTTATTTATGATCAATCAAAGAATGATATTAATTGTAACACCCCAACTCAAACTTCCCATTGAATAGCAATATATATATATATATAACTTTGTAAACATAATTTACTACTTAGTTACAATATACATTCATACAATTTAAGTGGCATGACATACTTAATATATATAAGAAATATTTATACAGTAGTTTAATTCACACAAGTTCCCAAAATGCCCCAATGCTTTAGATAACTCCTCTGGCCCACCTGATAATATTGACTGATGCAAAAAGAGCAATGCACAGCTAAGGCTATCTACAACTGCACTAACCTGAAAAAAAAATTTGCTAAGGAATGAGCTAGCGACTCAATAAGCATTTAATTTACTAAACTATAGTATATTAGGCTAGAATTATCAAATCTTTATCAATACAGAAAATTATACCAACACTTAACTAACAATCACAAAATCAACCATTTCAGTTATTCTCATAAACATATAATTTCATCTCAGGTAATGCAAATAATCTCAAACTCAACCAAGTCAAATAATTCAATTCCACATTATTTCTATCAAATTAGGATCAGATGACTCATCCTTACATTTCCTCACATTTTTAAATTTCGGTAACCACTTGACAAGACTATCCTTGGCTCGGTCTTGCCATCTCACATACTCGGGTAGCTATCCGGCTCAGCTTTTCCGATCACACAATATCCATACAAAAGTCATCAATCCTTAATCACAATCATTTCACTTCACAACACATCACAATCAATTCACTTCACAACACATCACAATCAATTCACTTTATAACAAGCCAAAAACATAACTAATATCAACTCAGTCAACCAAGAAATTATCAAGTAATCAAACAACAGTCCCTACTCAATATACACAAAGTTTAGTCTATTAAATACTTACCAAAAGTTATAGGATAACAAAGTAATCCTATTCTTTTTCTCTTACCACTTCCTTGCCTTTGGATGAACCTATTCACATATTCAATACAAATACAATTCAATCACAAGGCATAAATATATATATATATATATTTACTATCAATAAAATATCACATTTCAACAAAATAACATATATTCTAGATATTAATATGATGCATGAGATGAATGACAACAAATCAATATATTTGTTGATGAAGGCAGCTTCTAGGTACTGACTTAGAAATTACACCAAAACTTATGTACAATTAATAAAAATCTCATATTTTCCAGACTTACACTTCCATTTTTATAGAAACCATAGCAGAAAGAATCACCTCAAAATCATTGGTATAGAAATAGTTATGGCATTTTCTATACAGCTGCTCAAATTTCCATCTAAACAGAACAGAAAAAAGTTTCCTATTAAATGACCAATCAAACGAATGAATTTTCTGATGAAACTCTCCAGATATAAAGTTAACATTCTAAAGTTTCTATAGACACTAAATTTACTCAATTTGGACTTTTCTAGCTCAAGTTGTGAAACACACAATTAGCAACAAATTTCTGAATCCTAAGCCCGATTTCTGCTTAAAACAGTTTCGGGCAGGCCATATTAAGTTCAACATATCTCACGTTATACTCAACCAAAAATTATGAAATTTTTCAGAAATATACTACATATATAAATGAACAACTTTCATGTTTAACTCTCTGCTTAGTTCAGCCTCTAAATGCCTCAAAATGTCAGCACAAAAACCAGGTCACCTGCTGAACCAAAAACAGAGCAGCAGCAAAATCGAACCTCATAAGTTCCTACTCACTCAACAATCTGCAAAACCATTTTACAGAGATATTCTTGAGACATATACCTACAAGTTTCATGTTTCAAAATTTTCGAGATAAAGCCTCTAAGGTCACGAAATCATAAGTGAAAAATCTGCCCAGAAATTTCAGCTTCAAGATCACAAGTAAAAGCATGTTTACTCTTAATTAAACAATTCCAAAACACATAATCATCAACAATTTCATATCATTAACCCTAATTTACAGCAAAATCAAGCAATTAAAATTACTCACCTTTGTTTTCCTTGATTAAGAAAGCCCAAATCTTTCAAGCTTAAAAGAAGAATTTGATTTTCACTTACTAAAAGTTTTGTAGAGTTTGATTTGGAAAATCAAAGTTGAAGAAGGAAAGGAGAAAAATGAGAGAGACAAAGAAGAAAAGGAAATTGGAAAGCATACGTAGATAAGAACAAATGAAAGAGGTGGTATATTGGTGTGGAAATAGGCAAATTACAATTTAATCCTCTTTCTTTCTAACTTTTCAATTTAGTCCAAAATCATTACTTTTCAATTAAATCAATATGTAACTAAATAATTCATTTATCTACCACATAATATAATAAAATAGATCATATATAATCATGATGCAAATGACATGTTTAATGACATGCTAATGAATATTAATTATTAATAAAAAGAAATAAATAAATTTGGTTGTGACAATTCCTACCCACTTAAAAAATTTCGTCCTCGAAATTAACTAATCGCCAATAGACATGCCAAATAAGCTCGGGTATTTATCCATCATATGCTTCTCTACTTCCCAAGTTGCTTCCTTAGATGAATGTTGACTCCATTTCACCTTTACCATAGGAATTTCCTTGTTTCTTAATTTTCTAACCTGTCGGTCTAATATCTGAATCGGTTCTTCAACATATGTGAGTTTCTCAGAAACTTCAATTTCTGGTATCTTGATGACATGGCTAGGATCAGATCGATATCGTCGAAGCATAGAAACATGGAAAACATTATGTACTTGAGCTAACTCTAGGGGTAATGCAAGTCTATAGGCTAAAGGACCAACCCGCTCTAAAATCTCATACTGACATATCGAGGGACTTAGTTTACCTTGTTTACCAAATCGAAGGATACCCTCCATGGTGATACTCTCAAGAAAACCTTATCCCCAACTTCATACTCAATTTCCCTTCCGTGTTTATCCGCATAGCTTTTGTCTATCTTGTGCGGCCTTGATACACTCGCCCGCAACTTGTATCTTGTCTACTATTTCTTGAATAATTTCGGGACCTTCCAATTGTCTCAACCCTTCTACATCCCAACATATAGGGCTTCTACATTTTCTCCCATATAATGCCTCATATGGTGGCATACCAATACTAGAATGAAAACTATTATTATAAGCAAATTCCATAAGTGGTACCTGTTCATCCCAATTTCCGCTATACTCTAATGCACAAGCCCGTAACATGTCTTCAAAAGTTTGAATAGTTCTCTCGGATTGCCCATCCTGTTTGAGGGATGAAAAGCGATCTTGAAATGCAATTTAGTTCCCATTGCCACTTGTAAGCTATTCCGGAAATGAGATGTAAACCGAGGATCACATGCGAAACAATGGAGATAGGTACACCATGCAACCTAACAATTTCTTTCACATACAAGTTGGCTAGCTTATCCAATGAATCATTCACATTGAATAGGTAAAAAGTCGCTGATTTTGTTAACCTATCAACTATTACCCAAATAGCATCATTTCTCCTAAAAGTGCGAGGCAAACCAACAACAAAGTCCATAGTAATTCTTTCCCATTTCCACTCAGGTATAATTAAAGATTGTAATTTACCTGCAGGTGATTGATGTTCTGCTTTCACTTGTTGACAAGTTAGGCATTTAGCTACATATTCTGCAACTTCCCTCTTCATGCCTGACCACCAATAATGTGGCTTCAAATTGTTATACATTTTTGTACTCCCTGGGTGCATTGAATAAGGAGAATTGTGAGCCTCCCAAAGAATCTTTTGTTTCAATGCGGCTACATTAGGTACATATACTCTGGTTTTCATAACCCACATTCCATCATCTCGCTCGATTAGTTCACTTGTCTTACCATCTTGCACCTTCTTCTGTAACTTCTTTAAGTATGCATCACTACCTTGTGCATGTTTGATCTCATCTAGTATCTGGGGACTAGTCTTCATTGTAGTCAATAATACCCCATTCTTTATAGAAAAATGCATATCCATAGCTCTTAGCGAAATTAAGGAACTCATCTGATATGAAATCATACCTGCAACCCTTTCCAAAGTCTTCCTACTAAGTGCATCTGCCACAACATTTGCTTTTCCTGGGTGATAATCAATGGTACAATCATAATCCTTCAATAATTCCATCCATCTTCGTTGCACGAGGTTCAACTCTTTCTGTGTAGGTATGTACTTTAAGCTTTTGTGGTCAGTGAATATCCGAAATGTCTCTCCATAAAGATAATGTCTCCAAGTTTTCAAAGCATGTATAATTGCAGCCAATTCTAAATCATGTGTAGGATAATTTTGTTCATGAGGTTTAAGTTGTCTAGAAGCATAAGCAATAACCCTTCCATTCTGCATCAATACACAACCCAAACCATTAAGTGAAGCATCTGTATAGACTACATATTCCCCTCCTTGTATAGGTAATGTAAGTATAGGTGCTGTAATCAATCTATTTTCAACTCCTCAAAACTTGCTTGACATTTATCATTCCACTGAAAAGTCACTTGTTTCTTTAACAGATTAGTCAATGGCTTTGCTAAAATGGAGAAGTTCTTCACGAATCTTCTATAGTACCCAGCCAATCCCAGAAAACTACGAACTTCTGAAATATTTCTTGGTGATTCCCACTCCTGAATAGCCTTCACCTTAGATGGGTCCGGTTGAACACCTTGTGCGGATATAATATGCCCCAAAATGCAATGTTATTCATCCGAACTCACATTTACTGAACTTACCATATAACTGTTTTTCTCTCAAAGTTTGTAATACTGTTCTTAAATGATGTTCATGGTCTTTAGAATTTCTGGAGTATATCAGAATATCATCAATGAAGACTATCACAAATTGATCAAGATACGGTTGGAAAATATTATTCATCAAAGACATGAATGCTGCAGGTGCATTGGTCAAACCAAATGGCATAACAACAAACTCATAATGACCATATCGTGTCCAAAATGCCGTTTTAGGTATAGAAGTCTCTCTAACCTTTAATTGCCAATACCCGGATCTCAAATCAATTTTGGAGAATCTGATTGCCCTCCGAGTTGATCAAGCAAATCATCAATGCGAGGTAAAGGATATTTGTTCTTGATAGTAACTTGGTTCAACTTCCTATAATCAATGCAAAGTCTCATACTTCCATCCTTTTTCTTCACAAACAACACTGGAGCTCCCCACGGTGATATACTAGGTCGAATATAACCTTTCTCCAATAAATCCTCAAGTTGCTTTTTCAATTCCCGTAATTACTGCGGTGCCATTAAGGTGCTATAGAAATAGGAGCAACTCCTGGAATAGTTTCAATTTCAAAATCCACTTCTCGTTGAGGTGGCAATCCAGGTAATTCTTCTAGAAATACATCTGGGAATTCTTTGACTATTGGTACCTCTGAAACCCCTGGACTAACAATTCCAGTGTCTACCACATTCACAAGATAAGCATCACACCCAAATTTCATTAAATGAAAAGCGATGGCAGTGAAATCAAACATGTAGGTACAATTTTCCACATCACCCGTGAACACTATTTTTATTTCCCCATCTATAACCATTTTTACTTCCTTCGTTAAACAGTCAACTATGACATGATTTCTAGATAACCAATCCATTCCGAATATCACATCAAAATCTCTCAAATTGATCACAATTAGGTCTACTGACATATTTGTACCACAAATCATCACAGAACAAGCCCGAACTACAGTATTCACCATTATTACTCCTCCAGCAGGCATTGAAACACAAATATCATGTCCTAAAGATTCAATGGCACAATGCATTTCAATGCAAAATCACATGAAATGAATGAACATGTAGATCCGGGGGTCAACTAACACATATGCATCATGCCTACAAATAGGAATTATACCAGTTATTATCTCTGGAGAAGTAGTTGCTTCCTGCCTCGTAACAGCATACACTCTTGCCTGCGGTAAGGATTGGTTCGCATCTTCAATATGGACATATGCTGCTGTAGCTGCACTTCTACCTCCCCTACCTCTACCACGACCAGTCGTTGTAGGTACTACATTATCCCCAACACTACTTTGTCCTCCTGAATGGTAGGTACTCGATGCTCCTCTACCTACCACACACTCATTGGCATAATGCCCAGGTTTCCCACATCTATAACAAACCTGCACTCTCGGTCCCCAACACTCTCCTGAATGGGTCCTTCCACAAGTGCCACAAACGGGTCTATATCCTCTACCAGTAAACCCAGAATTACCTCGCATGTTCACTGATCCACCACTTCTACCCAAAGTTATACTACTTGGCCCTCTAAACTGATAACTACCCCTTCCTCTAAAACCTCCTCGCTGACCTCCTGATCCTCCCCTAGGTGTAAATGAGGTACCTCTAGAGAAAGATGGAGTAAATGTCCCAATTATCTTCTTTTTCTTTGCTTCTAATATATTTCTTTCTAAGAATAATTCTTCTGCTCTTGTTGCGACTTCCAATAAAGCAATAAAGGTAGGTGGTTGCACTGCCAACTTTTCACGAATCTCCAATCTCAAACCCCTCTCAAATCTATTTCTCTTGATTTCATCGGTTGCCACTTCCTCCGGTGCATACCTAGATAACCTTGTAAATTGTAATTCATAGTCGGCAGACATCTCATTTTGTTTCAATTCAAGGAATTCAAGTTTCTTCCTCTCTTGATATATTGGTGGCATATACTTCATCTTGAACTCCTTTAAGAATTCTTCCTATGTCATTGTCAATGGTTGTGTTTGGCTACCGGACCGCTCCCACCGGTTTAGCATCCTTAAGAAATAATGAGGTTGCATACCTCACTTTCATTTGGGTTGTCGGTTGGGTATTAAATTGTGTAAACACACCTTTAACAGACTTTAGCCATTCCTCCGCTACAATTGGATCGGTTGTCCCCTCAAACTCTTTCCCGCCATGCTTTCTTAACTTTCCAAAGTTTGCATCCAATGCAGATACGTTTAGTGGAGGTGGTGGTACGTTGTTGAGCTAATCTTCTTAACTCTTGACTATTTCTTTGAGCATACCCTTGACTTTTCCTTGTATTTGTTCATTTTCATGCATCATTACGCTTCAATATGATGTGCATGAAGCGAATATGAACCTCTTGGGCCGGTGGAGTGCTCATCCATGCCTATATCATTAACAAACTTCACAACAATAAATGGTTGTGCATAATTACTATATGCTTGCATGTTATGCTCTTAATCCCCTCTATTCCCATCAATTCAATCACACAAGCATTTAACATATTGGAACATATTAAAAATTCCAACTCACTTTAACATATCACAACACATACACACCTTCATATAACATAACATAAACACAAATATAAGTACTCAAACTTATGTCCCAAATGGTCTAATCCCGCTCGATACCAAAAACTGTAACACCCCAACTCAAACTTCCCATTGAATAGCAATATATATATATATATATAACTTTATAAACATAATTTACTACTTAGTTACAATATACATTCATACAATTTAAGTGGCATGACATACTTAATATATATAAGAAATATTTATACGATAGTTTAATTCACACAAGTTCCCAAAATGCCCCAATGCTTTAGATAACTCCTCCTTTTGATAATATTGACTGATGCAAAAAGAGCAATGCACAGCTAAGGCTATCTACAACTGCACTAACCTGAAAAAAAAAATTTGCTAAGGAATGAGCTAGCGACTCAATAAGCATTTAATTTACTAAACTATAGTATATTAGGCTAGAATTATCAAATCTTTATCAATACAGAAAATTATACCAACACTTAACTAACAATCACAAAATCAACCATTTCAGTTATTCTCATAAACATATAATTTCATCTCAGGTAATGCAAATAATCTCAAACTCAACCAAGTCAAATAATTCAATTCCACATTATTTCTATCAAATTAGGATCAGATGACTCATCCTTACATTTCCTCACATTTTTAAATTTCAGTAACCACTTGACAAGACTATCCGCTCGGTCTTGCCATCTCACATACTCGGGTAGCTATCCGGCTCGGCCTTTCCGATCACACAATATCCATACAAAAGTCATCAATCCTTAATCACAATCATTTCACTTCACAACACATCACAATCAATTCACTTCACAACACATCACAATCAATTCACTTTATAACAAGCCAAAAACATAACTAATATCAACTCAGTCAACCAAGAAATTATCAAGTAATCAAACAACAGTCCCTACTCAATATACACAAAGTTTAGTCTATTAAATACTTACCAAAAGTTATAGGATAACAAAGTAATCCTATTCTTTTTCTCTTACCACTTCCTTGCCTTTGGATGAACCTATTCACATATTCAATACAAATACAATTCAATCACAAGGCATAAATATATATATATATATATTTACTATCAATAAAATATCACATTTCAACAAAATAACATATATTCTAGATATTAATATGATGCATGAGATGAATGACAACAAATCAATATATTTGTTGATGAAGGCAGCTTCTAGGTACTGACTTAGAAATTACACCAAAACTTATGTACAATTAATAAAAATCTCATATTTTCCAGACTTACACTTCCATTTTTATAGAAACCATAGCAGAAAGAATCACCTCAAAATCATTGGTATAGAAATAGTTATGGCATTTTCTATACAGCTGCTCAAATTTCCATCTAAACAGAACAGAAAAAGTTTCCTATTAAATGACCAATCAAACGAATGAATTTTCTGATGAAACTCTCCAGATATAAAGTTAACATTCTAAAGTTTCTATAGACACTAAATTTACTCAATTTGGACTTTTCTAGCTCAAGTTGTGAAACACAAAATTAGCAACAAATTTCTGAATCCTAAGCCCGATTTCTGCTTAAAACAGTTTCGGGCAGGCCATATTAAGTTCAACATATCTCACGTTATACTCAACCAAAAATTATGAAATTTTTCAGACATATACTACATATATAAATGAACAACTTTCATGTTTAACTCTCTGCTTAGTTCAGCCTCTAAATGCCTCAAAATGTCAGCACAAAAACCAGGTCACCTGCTGAACCAAAAACAGAGCAGCAGCAAAATCGAACCTCATAAGTTCCTACTCACTCAACAATCTGCAAAACCATTTTACAGAGATATTCTTGAGACATATACCTACAAGTTTCATGTTTCAAAATTTTCGAGATAAAGCCTCTAAGGTCACGAAATCATAAGTGAAAAATCTGCCCAGAAATTTCAGCTTCAAGATCACAAGTAAAAGCATGTTTACTCTTAATTAAACAATTCCAAAACACATAATCATCAACAATTTCATATCATTAACCCTAATTTACAGCAAAATCAAGCAATTAAAATTACTCACCTTTGTTTTCCTTGATTAAGAAAGCCCAAATCTTTCAAGCTTAAAAGAAGAATTTGATTTTCACTTACTAAAAGTTTTGTAGAGTTTGATTTGGAAAATCAAAGTTGAAGAAGGAAAGGAGAAAAATGAGAGAGACAAAGAAGAAAAGGAAATTGGAAAGCATACGTAGATAAGAACAAATGAAAGAGGTGGTATATTGGTGTGGAAATAGGCAAATTACAATTTAATCCTCTTTCTTTCTAACTTTTCAATTTAGTCCAAAATCATTACTTTTCAATTAAATCAATATGTAACTAAATAATTCATTTATCTACCACATAATATAATAAAATAGATCATATATAATCATGATACAAATGACATGTTTAATGACATGCTAATGAATATTAATTATTAATAAAAAGAAATAAATAAATTTGGTTGTGACATTAATACTCGATCAACTAATTTTCTTTCTTCATATTTTTTCCAAACATTGGATCGGTCCCTATGATTGTCTCTTCCATATGCTTTAACTCAATACTATTGTTTATGCTCGCCAAATAAAACCAAACCATCATAGAAGACATATATTAGAAAGAGAGGAACTAAAGAAAAGAACAAATGAGAACATAGGTAGGATATTAGATCCGATAAGGAAAGAGATCGCAAGTTCTTTTTCTCTTCCATGGCTAAGCATAAGGATCAAATCGAATTGATTTAAACATAGGGGTGGGCAAAGAACACAAAAAAAGGAAGGACGTGAGCAATAAGTCTATGTTCACTAGTGCGAGTCTTCACAAGTCAGCAAAGTTCATGAAAGAACCTGTAACTTAATTCTGTGCAAGCTAGGAAACTGAAATAATATGCTCACTAGCCTGAAATATTCGGTTACATGTGCTTTTGATAATGCAAAACTCCTCATTCCATAAGAAAAAGAAACTAGAAGTTAAACATGATTAAATAAATAAAGAAAGGTGAATAAACTAAAGTCAAATCAAGAACTAGAGAGGAGTTGACTGGTCGACAACTCTCGTAGTTCCAAATTTTCTAAGCCAGCTTAATGAAAATAATAGGCAATTCGCATGGGGCTACCAAGTAACACTCCGACCCAAATTACTTCATTATATGTGTTCCAAACATTAAAATGTTCACGTTCCTGCTTGTATTACGATTGGATTTATTAAAAACAACATGATTTCTCCCTGATGCTCGTGGATTTACATCTCTTCCTGCTTAATCATCAAGCTAAGGCCTAATGGCAAGCTTGTTAATTGTGTTCCCATGATTCCTTATGCCAATTCTTGTGTTATCAGGAGCCCTCGTGCCTAGAGGAATAAGGAATGATGGAGATCCCAATAGTGCAAATCCTGAATCAGAATATTTTAGCGTGCCTTGATTCTCGGTGTTCCTCTTTCCTCTAAAAGATTTGTCTGCGATCATTAAAAGAATGATATAAATACTCGATCAACTAATTTTCTTTCTTCGCATTTTTCAAGCATTGGATCGATGCCTATAATTGTCGCTTCCACGTGCTTTAATTCAACACTTCTGTTTATGCTCGCCAAATAAAACCAGACCATCATATAAGACATAGATTAGAATGAGACGAACAAAAGAAAAGAACAAATGAGAACATAGGTAGGATGATGTGCATATAATACACACATCTAAATAGGGATTTTAAGGTAGAATTTATGTACATTTGGATATGAATTGGTCCCGACACTCACCCTATGCATTTGTTTTTGTGCTTTAGGTCCAAAAGAAGTCAAAGAGTGATAAAGGGAAGAATTGGACGTCAAAGTTACTGAAACAAGTCGAGTTTGTGCATCCTTAATCTGAACATGGCCGTATTGGTTTCAACACTGGCCGTGTTCCTAACACGTGCACCAAAACGACCATGTTGGTGCTTCAAACATCAAAGAAATAAAAGTTTTAAGGAGCACGGCCACAGAGAGTAACACGGGCATCAACACCAGCCCGTGTTGGGAACACGGCCGTGTTGGCGGCGACAGGGGGAATTAGTTAAAAGAAAGAAGAGAGAAAAAAAGAAAGGAGAGCGGGGGAGAACATCCCAAACCCTAATATTTCTCTCCCAAAGGGTTTTCTGAGCTGGAACTAAAGGAAAATGAGACTTGGATCAAGGTTTCAATCGGATTCCCTTCAAAGATTGAAGATTGGGCGAGGTTCGTTGATTGGTTTTCAAATCAAGCAAGACGAAAAAGAATCGATTCAATTCGAGCAAGAGGAATTGGGGCTGTTTACTCTCATCCAATGGTGTAATCGGGTTTTCTCCACCTTTACTCATTATTGTAATTGAATTCTTGTGGATTTTGATAATGAACATGATTAGCTAGATTGATTAAATCCATTAGGATTTCTTTACTATGTTGGCTTAGTATTATATTGTTGGATTATTTGGGTTAATTTTGTATTCTTTTTGCTTTTAGTATTAATAAGATAAAGCATTATTCATGAGACGTTGTGAATTGTGTGTTTAGATTGCTTTGTGTGATTGAGAAGTCCATTTGGCAATTAGAATTTGAATAGCAAGAACTGGTTAATAATCGCTTAGAGATAAGGATAATTAGCTAGCCGGATTAAGAATTAACAAAGCTTAATAGAGGCGGATTAAAGCTTAATGCTAATTTAGGAATCAATCGTTAGGAAGAGATTCCAACTTTAGGTTTTTAGATTTAGGAATTCAATTATCCAGAGAGAGAAACCGAATTTGGTTAAGAATTCATCCACGGGTAGCATAATTAGACTCACCAATCCTTTATCTTTTGTTTGATTGCCAACTAGTTTAGGTTCCCTTTGGGTTTGCTTTCTTGTCTTGGTTATTTTAGTTATCAATTACTCCTGCATCTCCCTTAGAATTTAGCTTGTAGCTATTAGTTAGTCTAGAAATTATTCATTACTCATTTTAGGTTAATATAAGAAAGAACAAAGGAGTAACTCTAGGCTTTCACTTTCCCGAGGAATATGACCTTGATACTCGCCATTAGTGCTAGACTGCATCGATAGGTACACTGCCTTAGATTATAGCTAACATAAGTAGCACACATCAAGTTTTTGGTGCCGTTGCAGGGGAATGTTTGAAAACTAGACTGAAATTTGCTATTTATTAATTTAGCCATTTTTTTATTATTTTATTTTATGGTTTTTATTATTATTTATTTTCTTTTATTTATACATATTTATTTAGTTAATTTTATGATTCGGGTAGTGGATGATAAGGAGGTTCAATGCTAAACTCTTTGTATGACACGTTGGAAAATGGGATCAGGAACCAAGAAAGTGCTAAAAATTAGGATACCTGTGCATCTTTAGAAGCTCAAGTGGAATCGTTTTGCAGGGCTACCGATCAACTCTCCACTCCTATCCTTTCATCTCAAGTTTTTTGTGAATTTTGTTGTGGTTTACATTTGAGTAATGATTATCCATTATATAGTGATGTCGCTCATTGTTCTTATAATTATGAACAGGTGAATTATACGGGAAGTTGGCAAAATGACTCATTTGGAAGCACCTACAATCAAGAGTCGAGCATTCATTCACCCTTTGGATGGAGCTTAGATGGCCAAGAACCACCAGAATCTCAGTAACCACATCAGCAGCCTAATCTTGCACCTTCAACTCAAGATGAAGAGTTAGTGTCGGAGGAGCTGTTGATGAGGTTCATTATAAGTCTTGATGATAGATTCCAACAAATAGAGAGGGTACTTGAAAGTCAACAAGCCTCAATTAAGAACATAGAGCATCAAGTAGGCTTGATCTTCAAGTTATTAGCTGAAGAGCAATTGGGAACACCATCAAACGCTACTGAATCTGAGGAACATTTGAGCGCCATCACTTTGCATTCAGGTGAGAATTTTTCTGGGTTATCTACTATGTTTGACGATGATGCTTCTGTGCAGGACGATTTCTTGAACATGGAGATGGAACCAGAAAAGGAAGAGGCGAACATAATTCCTCTAAAAGACTATCAACAGGAATGTACAGTTGATGATGTTGAGTTGCAGTTAGAGGAATTGTTGGTAGATTTTCCACAAGTCCCTTCGATGATGGAAGATGAGCACGAGTTATCCAATGAAGAAGTCTTGGAGGAGCTCGAGTTTCTTCTAGCAAGTGAACCAAGCCAAGGACTGAAGAAAACCATCGACACTCCTGAAGAAATTGCCCAACCATCGATCCTTCCAATTGTTGAAACTCTAGCTTTCAAATTGGAAGAGCCCCTAGAGCATCATGACTACATGCAATTATACGAGGAGCGAGTTTTGCCCATCATACTGGCAGCTTGCTTGATCGTCGGGAAGAGGAAATTGACGATTATCCCTCTAAGCCGTTTGCTTGGAAGAAGGATGGATGGTCATCAATCCCCACCATTTGCTTTTCACCATGAGTCCAGCTAAGAAGACTCATCACATCAAAAGGAAGCGCTTTTAGGAGGCACCCCAAATTTTATTTTTTTTTTCATTTTTAATTTGTTTTTCACCCTTTCATTTTGAAACATTTTATTAGTTTTAGTTATCATATTTTATTTAATTTTTGTTTCAGTTTCGATTTTAATTTCTTATTTTATTATTTGCAGCCACTCCTCTACCACAGACTAGCCAGCGCCCTGATATCCTTAATGATGCACCTCTTTTCACTCCGGAGCCATAGTCAGGGCAGTTTTAGTTCTTTTTCCTTTTGCATTTCTTATAATTTGTACACTGAGGACAGTGTGTCCTTCAAGTGTGGGGTGGGTGATATTTATCCCATCTTAATTATTTGTTTATTCTTTATACAATTTTTTGTAAAATTTTAAAAAAATTTCACTTTGTTTCGATGCTTTTACTATTGACTTGCTTTTGGAAATCCTGTTTATGTCCATGTGATCAGGTAAAACCGATAGTGTTGAGTCTTGCGAAAGAATGTAAGATAATTAGTTTGAGTTTTGTACCAAGTTGCTTTGGTTTATTTAATTCTGTTTTGATGACTACTCAAAAGCACACTTGTGAGAAATTGAGCCTAAATTGTAAGCATACACTTTATATGCTTGTATTTATTTCTTGCTGAGAGTGCCAATTACTGTCTTTATTTTTAGAACTTGCTCAGTAATGCTTATGAGGGCCACAAGGAGAATTTAACACTTTGGTATGATAGAGGCACTTAGGTTTTTCATTCTAGCCAAATAGCCTTCATTCGTTTATTGATTCTATAGATAACCCCCTCTTTCACCATTTTTTATCATATTCCTTTACCACTTAGTTTTATTCTTTTTTGGGTTATGATTTTGCATATGAGTTGTTTTTATTAGGAATTTTTATCTTAGGAATAGTGTGGAATCTTGTGGCAACTTTCTTCAATCCAAAAGAAATTCACTCTATTATGTGAATGTTCTTCCCTTATGAAAAAAAAAGAAAACAAAAAAAAATAAATAAATAGAAGAATAAGAGGGAAAGGTGATGAAAAGAAAGAAAGTAAGTGAGCTAAACATTTTGACTTGATTCCTATTTCCCACCTTAGACTATTGTCTATTGTTTACCCCTTGTGATCATTGTGACTTGTGTGCAGGTCATGTATTTCATTGCAGAACACCATAGGTTCAACTCTTACGAAATTTACCTACCCCTACCTAATCCCCATTACAACCTTTATAAAGACCTCTTGACGTAGTTGTTGACTCTCCATAAGTGGCAGGAGTAGGATTTAAGAGCAAGCATATAGTAAGTAAGGCAGTAGTTGATGTATTAAGCAATTAAACACTTTAAACACTTTGAGTGATTTAGAGTGAATCTGGTGAGGAGTTGGTTCTGAATAATCTTGTTGAGACAGTATTTTGTGATACTTGAATTGATTGCTTCGTTTCTTTTTGTTTGACTTACGCTTGTTAAGGATATGTGCAGGAGCCCTCTAGCTTGTCTATCAGTTTAAGTGTTGTTCCTTAGTGGTTTATTTTCCTTATTTTACTTTTGATTGCTTGAGGATAAGCAATGAGCTAAGTGTGGGGTTATTTGTTGCGCTAGACTAATGTGCGGGTATAACAACATTAGAAATGTATTCGAAGACCTACGTGTTTTGAAAGAAAAAAAGAGGACGAGATATGCTTTGCCCGCATTAAGATTTAACAATTGTCTCCTTCTTAAGGTTAGTTCCACTTTCTAGGTGGGAACGAGTGACCCGCGAAGGCAAATCCTTGGTGACTTGGGCTGATAATACGCACATCTAAATAGGGATTTTAAGGCAGAATTTATGTACATTTGGATGTGAATTGGTCCCAACACTCACCCTATGCATTTGTTTGTGTGCTTTAGGTCCAAAAGAAGTCAAAGAGTGATAAAGGAAAGAATTGGACGTCAAAGTTGCTAAAACAAGTCGAGTTTGCGCATCCCTAATCTGAACATGGCCGTGTTGGTTTCAACACTGGCCGTGTTCCCAACACATGCACCAACACGGCCATGTTGGTGCTTCAAACATCAAAGAAACATAAGTTTTAGGGAGCACGGCCATAGAGAGTAACACGGGCATCAACACCAGCCCGTGTTGGGAACACGGCCACCAACACGGCCGTGTTGGACGCGACAGAGGGAATTGGTTAAAAGAAAGAAAAGAGAAAAAAAGAAAGGAGAGCAGGGGAGAACGTCCCAAACCCTAATATTTCTCTCCCAAAGGGTTTTCTGAGCTGGAACCAAAGGAAAAGAAGACTTGGATCAAGGTTTCAATTAGATTCCCTTTAAAGATTGAAGATTGGGCGAGGTTCGTTGATTGGTTTTCAAATCGAGCAAGAGGAACAAGAATCGATTCAATTCGAGCAAGAGGAATTGGGGCTGTTTACTCTCATCCATCCAAGGGTATAATGGGGTTTTCTCTACCTTTACTCATTATTGTAATTGAATTCTTGTGGATTTTGATAATGAACATGATTAGCTAGATCGATTAAATCCATTGGGATTTCTTTACTATGTTGGCTTAGTATTATATTGTTGGATTGTTTGGGTTAATTTTGTATTCTTTTTGCTTTTAGTATTAATAAGATAAAGCATTATTCATGAGACGTTGTGAATTATGTGTATAGATTGCTTTGTGTGATTGAGAAGTCCATTTGGCAATTGGAATTTTGAATAGCAAGAACTGGTTAATAATCGCTTAGAGATAAGGATAATTAACTAGCCGGATTAAGAATTAACAAAGCTTAATAGAGGCAGACTAAAGCTTAATGCTAATTTAAGAATCAATTGTTAGGAAGAGATTCCAACTTTAGGTTATTAGATTTAGGAATTCGGTTATCGAGAGAGAGAAACCAAATTCGGTTAAGAATTCGTCCACGGGTAGCATAATTAGACTCACCAATCCTTTATCTTTTGTTTGATTGCCAACTAGTTTAGGTTCCCTTTGGGTTTGCTTTCTTGTCTTGGTTATTTTAGTTATCAATTACTTCTGCATCTCCCTTAGAATTTAGCTTGTAGCTATTAGTTAGTTTAGAAATTATTCATTACTCATTTTAGGTTAATATACCAAAGAACAAAGGAGTAACTCTGGGCTTTCACTTTCCCGAGGAATACGACCTTGATACTCGCCATTAGTGCTAGACTGCATCGATAGGTACACTGCCTTAGATTGTAGCTAACACAAGTAGCACACATCATAGGACTTCATATCTGATAAAGAAACAAATAGCAAGTTCTTTATTTTCTTCCATGGCTAAGTATAAAGATCAAATCGAATTAATTTAGATACAAGGATAGACAAAGAACACAAAAGAAAGGAAGGACATAGTGCGGGTCTTCACAAGTTCATAAATTTCTTAAAAGAATCCATAACTTAATTCTCTACAAGGTAGAAAACTAAAATAACATGCTCACTAGCCTCAAATATTCAGTTGCATGCGGTTTTGGAAGTGCGAAAGCCCTCATTTCATAAGAAGAAGAAACTAGAAGGTAAATATGATTAAATAGATAAGGAAAGATAAATAGACTAAACGAAAGCCCTCTCATAGTCCCAACGTTTATGAGCCAGCTTAACGAAAATAAAGGAAAATTTGCATGGGGCTACCAAGTAACACTCTGACTGAAATTACTGCATTATATGCATCCCAAATATCAAAATGCTTGCGTTCCCACTTTGTATTATGCTTGGATTTATTGAAAATAACACACGCATGGATTTTTGTCTTGTCCTGGTTGATCATCAAGCTAACTCCTAATGCCACCAGTCAAGCTTGGTAATTGCGTTCCCATGATTCCTTATGTCAATCCTTGTGTCATCAAGAGTCATTGTGCCTAGAAGAATAATGAATGATGGAGATCTTAATAGTGCAAATACTAAATAAGAATATTTGGCATTCCTCGACTCCCGGCGATCCCTCTTTCCACCATAAGATTTGTCCGTGATTATTCGAAGAATGATATCAGTACTTAATCAACTAATTTTCTTTCTTGGCATTTTTCCTAAGCATTTTATCTGTGCCTATGTCAATCCTTGTGTCATCAAGAGTCATTGTGCCTAGAAGAATAATGAATGATGAAGATCTTAATAGTGCAAATACTAAATAAGAATATTTGGCATTCCTCGACTCTCAGCGATCCCTCTTTCCACCATAAGATTTGTCCGTGATTATTCGAAGAATGATATCAGTACTTGATCAACTAATTTTCTTTCTTGGCATTTTTCCCAAGCATTTTATCTGTGCCTATGATTGTCGCTTCCACGTTCTTTAACTCAACACTCTTATTTATGTTCACCAAATAAAACCAAACCTTCAAACAAGACATAGATCAGAAAGAGATGAATAAAAGAAACAAACAAATGAGAACAAAGGTAGGATTCCGGATTCGATAAGGAATGAAATTGTAAGTTCTTTATTCTCTTCCATAGCTAAGCATAAGGATCAAATCGAATTGATTTAAACACAAGGGTCACCAAAGAGCATAAAAGAATGGAAGGACATGAGCAATAAGCCTAGGTTCGCTAGTGCGAGTCTTCATAAGTTCATAAAGTTCTTGAAAGAACCTATAACTTAATTCCCTACAATGTAGAAAACTGAAATAATATGCTCACTAGCCTCAAATATTCAGCTGCATGTGGTTTTTATAGTGTGAAATCCCTCATTCTATAAGAAGAAGAAAGTACAAGCTAAATATGAGTAAGTGACTAAAGAAAGATGAATAGACTAAATTCAAATTAAGAACCAAATTAAGAAAGACAGGTCAATAACTTTTGTACTCCCAATTCTATGAGCTAGTTTAATGAAAATAAGGGAAATTCGCGTTGGGCAATCTAATAATGTTTCGACCCAAAATACTTCATTATATGCGTCAAAAACATCAAAACGCTCACATTCCTGCTTGTGTTATCCTTGGATTTATTGAAAACAACATGATTTCTCCCTTACGCACATGGATTTACATCTCATCTTGCTTGATCAACAAGCTAATCCCCAATGCTACTAATCAAGATTTTTTAATTGCATTCCCATGATTTCTCCCTCACGCGCATGGATTTACGTCTCATCCTGCTTGATCATCAAGCTAATCTCCAATGCCACCAGTCAAGCTGTTTAATTGCATTCCCATGATTCCTTATGACAATCCTTATGTCATAAAAAGTTCTCATGCCTAGAGGAACAAGGAATGATGGAGATCTCATCGGCACAAATCTTGAATCAAAATATTTGGACATGCCTCGATTCTCAGCATTCCACTTTCCTCCAAAAGATTCGTCTATGATCATTCGAAAAATGATATTAATATTCGATCAGCTAAATTTCTTTCATCGCAATTGTCTAAGCATTGGATTGGTGCTTATAATTGTCGCTTCCACGTGCTTTAATTCAACACTCTTGTTTATGCTCGCTAAATAAAACCAAACCATCATACAACACATAAATTAGAAAGTTGAGGAACAAAAGAAAAGAATAAATGAGAACATAGGTAGGATTTCAAATCCGATAAGGAAAGAAATTGTAAATTTTTTATTCTCTTCCATGGATAAGCATAAGGATCTAATTGAATTGATTTATGCCTGAGCCCATAGAGCCGATCGACTCTATGCAGAGCTAATTTGGCTATGAACATAGCCTATTGGCTCTGCATAGTCCGAATCGACTTTGTAGGGGCCGAAAATGGGTTCCTGATAGATAAAGAACACAAAAGAAAGGAAGGATGTGAGCAATAAGCCTAGGTTTAATAGTGCAAGTCTTCACAAGTTTGCAAAGTTCTTGGAAAACCTATAACTTAATTCTCTGCAAGGTAGAAAAATGAAATTATATGCTCATTAGCCTAAAATATTTGGTTGCATGCGGTTTCCATAGTGCGAAAGCCTTATTCCATAAGAAAAAGTAGAAGCTAAATATGAGTAAATAAATAAAGAAAGATGAATAAACTAGAATCAAATTAAAAACTAAAGAGGAGTTGACTGGTCAACAACTATCGTAGTCCCAAATTTTATGTGCCAACTTAATGAAAATAAGGGAAATTCACGTTGGGCTACCTAATAACACTCACATCTAAAGTACTTCATTATATGCATCCCAAACATCAAAATTCTCGCATTCCCGCTTTACGCTTGGATTTATTGAAAACAACATGATTTCTCCCTTAAGCGTATGGATTTACGTCTCGCCTGCTTGATTATCAATCGAAGCCCTAATGCCACCAGTCAAACTTGTTAATTGCATTCCCATGATTCCTTATGCCAATCCTTGTGTCGTCAAGAGTCCTTGTGCCAAGAGAAATAAGGAATGATGAAGATCTCAATAGTGCAAATCTTGAATCGGGATATTTGAGCATGCCTCGATTCTCAGCATTCCTCTTTTCTCTAAAAGATTCGTCTGTGATCAGTACTGGATCAACTAAATTTCTTTTATCACATTTGTCCAAGCATTAGATTGGTGCTTATAATTTTCGCTTCCATGCCCTTTAACTCAGCACTCCTGTTTATGCTTGCCAAATAAAACCAAACCATCATACAAGACATAAAATAAAAAGAGAGAGGAATAAATAAAACGAACATATGAGAACATAGTTTGAATTTTGTATCCAATAAGGAAAGAAATCATAAGTTCTTTATTCTCTTCCATGCCTAAGTGTAAGGATCAAATAGAATTTGATTTAAACACAAGGGTAGACAAAGAACACAAAGAAAGGAAGGACATGAGCAATAAGTCTAGGTTCGCAAGTATGGGTCTTCATAAGTCCGCAAAGTTCTTGAAAGAACCTGTAAAGAAAGATGAATAAACTAAAGTCAAATCAAGAACTAAAGAGGAGTTGACTGGTCAACCTCTTTCTTTGTATAGAATAAAGTTACATGTTCTTCAAGAACTTTGCAGACTTATGAAGACACGCACTAGCGAACCTAGACTTATTGCTCATGTTATTCCTTTCTTTTTTTTCTTTGTCGACCTTTATGTTTAAATCAATTATATTTGATCCTTACGTTTAGCCATGGAAGAGAATAAAGAACTTGTGATTTCTTTCCTTATCATATTTGAAATCCTACGTATGTTCTCCTTTTTTCTTTTCTTTTGTTTGTCTCTTTCTAATCTATGTCTTGTATGATGGTTTGGTTTTATTTTGTGAGCATAAATAGCAGTTTTGAGTTAAAGCATGTTGAAGCGATAATCATAGGCACTGATCCAATGCTTGAAAAAATACGAAGGAAGAAAATTAGTTGATCAAGTATTGATATTATTCTTAGAATGATCGCGGATGAATCTTTTGGAGGAAAGAGAGAACGGTGAGAATCGAGGCACGCCCAAATATTCTGATTTAGGATTTGCACCATTGGAATCTCCATCATTCCTTGCTTCTCTAGACATGAGGACTCCTGATGACATAAGGATTGGCATAAGGAGTCATAAGAACGCAATTAACAAGCTTGATTGGTGGTATTGGGGCTTAGCTTGATGATCATGCAGGATGAGACATAAATCCACGCACGTAAGGAAGAAATCATGTTGCTTTCAATAAATCCAAGCGTAATATAAGCGAGAATGCAATATTTTGATGTTTGGGACGCATATAATGAAGTAAATTCAGCAACATGTTGTTCATAGCTAGTGTGGTGAGTCCTTGAAAAGGCATTAATTGGCAGAAAGAACTCAAACGCTTTAAGATAAAGCTCACTCTCATCCAAAGTCTCATCTACATGTGTCATCTGCTCTCGCCTGGCCTGAAGAGCAGCCTAGCAAACATTTAAAGAAAAAGTGGAATGCTAATATATAATAGAGATAACTGATAAGATGTAGATTATTTTAAAAAATAGAATTAGCCTACATGAAAGATATGGACTTCTGATCAATGAAAGTATGACCATCTTTATTCTTAGTATATAGTTGAACAAATAACTTTGCAGCAGTAGGTAGTCGATCTAGTTGTGTAGTCTAAAAGAACATTACATATTATTTAAATACTACATTGATGTCGTAAAATATATAAGAATTTATAAAGTTACTTAAACTAACTTTAATAAAATTCTTACAGGTCGTCTCCCATACTCGTAATAGGTAGTAGTGCCTCCAATGTGAGTGGATGGCTTGGATCTATCACTAGACTGCGACATCCTATTCTTTGCATACAACTGTGAGATCCGTTTTACTTTTGGCTTGTTCTAATGATGCTGCCATTTCTCTCTAGCTCTGAAAAATCAGGCTTCTTCCCACCCTTCTTAATCTTGCAAATGATATCCCAGTACCGTGTTGAAGCTTTGGTCTTCCTTGGGAGAAAGGATATCAATGTAACTTTTCTCTCTTCCTTCACAAAAATATACCTATCATATTTCGGAATATATTTTTCTCCTACTTGTAGTATATGAATGATGTATTCGTTATGAATATGAAATTGAAATTAATATAATGTGTAAAAAATAAAACATTACACTCTCTAAATGTAAAAAAAAATTGATAGAAATAAAAGATATTTTTCAACTAAAGCCACTAGCTTTGCTCTTACCAAACTTTTGGTGTTCAAAAATTCAAATTCCAATCCTTACTTTATCTTTTTAACCTTATGCAATCTTATCATTTTTTTTCCTATTTATTATCACATTTCCAATACCTAATAGTGATTTGGCTCGATCTAACGCACAACCCTTATTTTTTTTTTACAATTCTCATAATTTATAAGAATAAATTATATATTAACAAAAATCTAAAAAGAAAGAGTAATCCTCCTCCTGCAACCCATTATTCATCATCTATTTATTTAGAAAATACAAATAAATAAAATTTAAGACATCTTTGGTTTGATTTGCCACCTCTAATATTAATAAATATTAATTGTACGCACGATTGTTGCTATTATTTTGATTATAAATATTATTAATTTATTAAATTTAAATAAAAAATTTTACTTAGAAAATATTTATATGCGTAAAAGTTAACTAATACTATTAATTAAATACATATAATAACATAAGAAAATATAATTAATAATATATCATACAAAATGAACAAAAGTTATTAATTTATTAATTAATATATCAACTATATTTGTATGAACTAATATTAAAGCGTAATTAATATATCTTAGGATTAAAAATCGTTTAATTATAAAAGTAATGCATTAGTTAACATACTATTTTTTAAATTAGAACCATTGTGTAAGTATAGTAGTTACATATTAGTTACTATATAAATATAATAATTTAAATAAAAATAATGAATTAAAAATAAAAAATACCACATCAGCATAATGTCTATAAATGTTAAAAGAAAATTATATTAAGGGATATACATATATAGATTTTTCTTGATCAATCCAACTTGACCTTAACATTGATATATCCCATCAAGAAAAAAAAAGAGAAAAAGGAAACGAAGAAAGAATTTCTTTTTCTTTTAAAGGAAGGAAAAAATTAGAACTTCGCAGGAAATGGATGCTTCATTATCTTTTGGATTTTGAACTCAAAACACTAATTGACATTCTAACAACTTTAGGATTTTTATTCAACTTTGGTAAGAAATTTTGTTAGAAAATAAAAGCTTTCATTAATGAGAATTAGAAGCTATATCCAAACTAAGAACAGTAACAAGAAAAGCACACTCTTAAACATATTATCAAACACCTTATATGTACTTTTGAAATACTCTTAGATCAGGGTATTATTTTTTCTTCTCCTATTTTTGCAGCGAATACAAATAAATCCAAGCACAAGCACTAGCGCAAGGGCACAAATAATAGAACTCCATCAATAGTCCACTTAATTATAAGCCCTGTTAGAAAATAAGATTTCAAAAGAGTGACAACAATAGTAGCAGCAAGAGCAACCATGAAAGAATCCATAAGGTTCGCTCTTTTATGTCCATTGATGCTTATCCAGAGTCAAAAATACTCAAAATTTCATTCATTATTGTCATTTTTTCTTAGCCATGTTCCATTTAAACAACAAAATCTTTAATGTGTAATCAATGGTTAAGAAGATCAAAATAATTTCATATATTACTTACATCTAAACTTTCTATAAATCTTGCTAACTTTAATGATCTTCTCTTTTTGAATCAACAACAAATGATTAATTGATCTTTCTCCATCTTTATTATAACTATCTTGTTTTGCGTCGTTATTTCTCATCCAAACATCTTTTGAGAGCATCATAAGAAATATAGCAACATCTCCTTCAGAAAAAGTATCAAACACAAAACTTACCGATTCTAGCTCCACCGATAGCGGTGGCGGAGACTCAGACTCAACAACCGATGAACTTGAATTCTTCAACTTAAGTTTCTTGACGTCAAGCTTAGCTTTTGATTATTAAAAAAATTTAATTTTCGAGTTATTTTAACTCGTCTATGAGTTGAGTGACTCACTTTTACTTTATCTATCTTGAATAATAACAAAATCATCATTAACAATGAAAGAAAACTATACTGAAACTTATTTTTTAGAGACTATATTTTTAATTGTTAATTTTAATTTCAAAATAACTAGCTAAAATTATTAAAAAGTTAAACAGTTATGATTTAATTGATAAGTAGACCAAATAGTTGAAAAAGAGATAAAATTCCACACCATTAGTAGATTGTGGTGAAAAACACTTCCAACATTTTATAGGTTTCAAAAATAGAGAAAACATTACCGGTTGATAAAATAGAAAGTTCTTTAATCTAATGGCTAGGATTAAAAGTTTTCTAGTAGCTAAAATTCTCTAGGTGCATAGAACACCAAAGTACACTAAAGAATGACTCTACTTTTATTTAAGAATATTGATGAATATTATATACACAGACAATGAACATTGATGAATAATATATCAAATAAAATAAACATGAATATTAATCATAATGAATATTATATATACAGACAATGAACATTGATGAATAATACATCAAATAAAATGAACATGAATATTAACCATAATGGATATTAAGTTCACTGATAATGAATATTTCAATATAAAGAAAATTAATTACTATAGAATATTACATCTAATGGATATTATACATATAGAAAATGAACATTTTAGTACATACAAATGAACAAAAAAATATTAATATGTACATGGTCTGATAAATTTTTTTTGACATGTGTTACTATATTCTGATACATATAATTTTTAATTTTAATACATATACTTATTATTAACACGTAGAATTCAAGTTTATGCATAATTTTTAATATAATATCAATTTTTATAAATTTATTTTATTATAATTTTAAAATATTTTAAAAATAATGAAGAATTATATACTTTAGAAGTAGAATGCATTATACATCTTAGAAAGAAAATACACCACACATGTGTTATAGGCTCCGGTCAATAGAGATTCATGGACTGGGGTCCATATTATAACAATTAGGATTTGTATGCAAATTATAAGATGTACCCCTGTCCAGGGGTTCATCCAACATCATTTTACTTGTACAAAAATCTGTATTTTAAGTTTTACACATGCATTAGACACTGACGCGCGTCAGATGCTGATGTAATTTTAAAAAAAAAATAATTTATATTCATTATTTGTTAATTTAATTTTGTTGAAAATGTTAAATGTTCATTATTTGCTAACTTAATTTAGTTGAAAAAATATGTATATCACAATATAAATATTTGTAGTATAACTTTAGTATGATCTTTTTTTTGTTTACCAATTGTGTAAGGACAATTCATATTATGTATATATTATATAGATTCATTTAAATGAATTAATGGGTACAATTTTCATGAATGACGAATATCCATTAAGAAAATAATAAATATTATGCCTATAGATGATGAATGTTTATATAAATCATAAAATATTTTCAATATATATCATAAAAACAATAAAAACTTCCATAAATAGTCAATATTTTTATTTGAAAATATTTATGAATATAATATATACAAACAATGAACATTACAATACTAGATAATGAACATTAATATTAACACTGATGGATAATATATTAAATGAAATGAATACGAACATTAACCGTAATGAATATTAAGTTCATAGATAATGAATATTTAAATAGAAAGAGAATTAATTATTATAAAATATTACATCTAATGGATATTATACATATAGAAAATGAACATTTTAGTGTATGTAAATAAACAAAAAAAATTAGAATGTATCTAGTTTAATAAAAATATTTTGACATGTGTTACTATATTCTAATACATATGATTTTTAATTTTGACACATGTACTTATTATTGATACGTAGAATTCAATTTTATGTATAATTTTATGTTTTTCTGTTAATCTATTAATAATTTTTATATTTTTATATTGATAAAATCTTAAAATATAAAAAAACTAATAAAGACGTTAAAATATTTAATTTATTATTATTTTAAAATATTTTAGTTAATTATAAAATATTAAAAGATATATTTAATTTTATATATAAATTTAATTTATATTATTATTTATAATTAAAATAATTACGACGGTCATACAATGACGGGTAAACAACTAGCTTTCATAAATATATAAAAGATATATTTAATATATTATTTTTAATATAATATTAATTTTACATTCATTTTATTACAATTAAAAAATAAAAATCTAATGTCTCAAAACAAATACACATGTCAAAATAAAAATATTTCAAATAATGACTGTAAAATAATTATAACAGTCGTTTAACACGTAAATAAATGACTAATTCTTATAAATGTATAAAAAATTTAGTCAATATATAATTTTTAATATAATATTAATTTTTATAAATTTATTTTATTATAATTTAAAAAATTAAAACGGTACAATATTAATAAAAATATAAATAAGCGGGGACTTTTGCAATTTGAAAAGAAGAAAAAAGTTATTATACTCTCTCCTTATCCACACACACACGTGCTGCTTCTAAACTTCGGTCCATATAGAATCATGGACCGGGTTTCATGTTATAAGCATTGTAGGAGAAAGGATTCACCCGAGACTAGTGTTATCACTAATATTATACTACTTTCTCAATCATTTGTAACCCACATTTTTGGCATAGCTTTTCACAATAAAATTTATAATTTTTTTTAGCTATTTCAAATTATAAAAATAATTTTAAGAAAAAGTTAAAATTTTAATTTTTTTAAAAAATAAATTCTGAAAGATAAATTTTAAAAACTAGAACAACTAGAAGTAAATTTGAAAATTTTATACCAAGTGGAGTGCATTCAATCAATCTCCCTTCTGAATTTTCGTTACTAAGATATTAGTTTTACAGAATTACATTTTCTTTTTTCTGATGTCTAGGCTAATTTCTATACTAAGGCCTTTTATTTTCCCTCCTATTTATTTATTTATATTTTAAAAAACATAAGAGTATACTGAAGTTACAAAGTAAGAATACTTTAAATGAAAGGGTATAGAGAAAATGAACCCAGGTCAAAAGAAAAGGATAAATTTTCTTCCATTTCTATTTATGAAAAATAATGTACAAAATCAGAGAAATAGAGGACCTAATTATGTTATAGAGAAATTACAAGAAAACTGAATTTGGATCCTTCAGTCTAACTCTTTCTGGGCAGAAATCAGCCCAATTCACTTTATTTACTTAATTAGCCACATATTATAATAAAATAAAAATTCGCTACAACTTAAGTAACCTACTATAATAAGTTAAAGTTTACCTGATGTTTACCTTTAATAGCATGTCAATTTCTAGGTGGACACTACACCTAGGTGTACTGCAGAAAAAGTCATAAGAATATTGTTTATTTATGAAAGCTTTTATTATTTTTGTGATGCATATTAGAAATATTTTATGTTTGATATAAACATTCATCATTTATAGGCATAATATTTGTAATACCCAAAATTTATCTTTTTAGTAATAATAATAATAATAATAATAATAATAATAACTAATAAGGATTGTGATGGTGATAATAATAAAATTAGAAGTTTTAAAATTTAATGAATATGATTAGAGTAAAGAATTTTATTTTTTAAATTTGATAAATTATGATAAATTATTGATGAGATCCTATTCTAGAAAGGATTTTAAATGTTAAATAAATATTTAAGAAATTATTAACCCATATTTAATATGTTTAATTAAATAAGAACTTGCTAAGTGAATTATATAAAATGTGAGTTACTTCTTGTAAGTATCACCCTTGTTATTTAGTATGTATAAGTATAATTAAATTTGCCTAATTGGAGGCTATAAAAATAATTATTTTAAAGAAGTTATTTAGAAAAAAGGTAAATTTTAATTAGTAAGATGGTATTGGATTTAATTGAAAGTAGTAAATAAATTGATTAATTAAGTTAATTTTATTTTAGGATTAAATTGAAATTTATATTTGAGGAGGAGGCTAAAAGTAGAGTTGAATTAATAATGGGGTCTTAGCGGAAAATATATTGGTTGGTATTTTTGTAAATAATAGTGTTAGTAGGGCATTATGGTAATATCAAATATAAAAGCAAGGATAAATAAGTAATTCTCTATTTATAATAATTTTAATTTGGCTTAAAGGTAGCAATCAAGGGCTTAATTAAAAGAGTGATATTAAGCTTGAGGGTTTAAGAAGAACTTTCAGGAATTAATAATCCTTAACTAAGGAATGTAGGGACTAAATGGCGATATGAAAGAAAAAGAAAGAAAAAAAGGGAAAGGAGAAGAAGGAGACGAGGAAGAGAAAGAGGGAAATTTGAGATGCCTTTAATGGCAGATGGTGGAGGAGCTCGCCTGAGGTGCATTAAAGCTGGCTGTTGAAGCAGCTGAGTTGGTGAGCATGGTAGCAGCACCGGCGGCGATGAATGACAACATCAAGCAGCAAAAAAATGGAAGAATTAGCAGCAGCTTCTTCGATGTCATCCATGGCTTTTTCGGTGACGGCAACAGCTGCATCTAATGGCGATCAACGCGCCTGCGAGTGGGCTTCCATTTGAGGGTAGCAGCGGTGGCAACAGTGGCCGAAGGAGTGAGATCCAATGAAGGAAGGTTTGTATAGGCAGCTGGGATGTTAGACTTTTCCGGCCATCTCTGGCGAGTTATGGCTGACTGGAGTTTATGTCACAAGCTTTTCCAATAGCACTAATTTTACAGGAATCGGATTCCGTTGGAAAATCAACGATTAAAACTATTTGTGATGTATCAGAATGATCGAGGACTAGATTGGAGAATCAGATGCTAGCATCATTATCTACGTGTTGTCTCGAGTCCAAAAGCACGCTCAAATCATCGATCGGACTCCGGCGGCTGAAGGCGAGTCGACCGATTTATCAAGCGTCTCGATAATCCATCGTTTCAGCCCGCTCCACCCGAGGCTTAGGAGTAGAGCAAAGGGGTCAACAGAACTGTGAGTTAAATTCATATATTTGATATACTTGTACCATGCCAAAATTTTATATAACAATTTCAATTAATTGATTTATAGATTTAAATTATTTATTTATATATTATTCATCTAAATAACCATTTTATAGAATTATAATCTATTTACTATTTATATATCATTTTCCACATTTTTAATATTATGATTGCATATTGATTCGGGATGAGATGGCAGTAGAATATGCTACCTGATGGATTGCATCAGGACCACATGCATACTGGTATAGATTTGAGAAAGGTAGTAAAAGAATATTTTTGAGACTTGCCTTGGTCGAGTTCAACTCTCTAGGCTGTGAAGTTTGGATTACCGGATTAAATATCCTTGGTCGAGCGTTTGTGACAGCCTAACCTGGAGAAGCGGTCCGATGAGGGCGGGAAGTGGACGCTGAGGCAAAGATAAGATGCCTAGACAAGGAGCAACTTCTGGCAGGATTCTAGGATGGTAGCACTCTAAGGAATTAGGGTACATGAATGAATCGAATTGCATATCAAAATGGGGCAGGAATGATTAATAACATATATGTAAAGAGTTGGAACTAATCACATGAGGCGCCTTTTGGTTGTTTGGTTGTGGAGTTGTAGGAACTCCAAAGTTAAATATGCTTGGTTCAAAGAAATTCCAAGATAGGGGGCCTCTTGGGAAGTTCTCGAACCCACCAAAGGGATAAAACCATGAGGCCAGTGGGGGGCCAAAGCAGACAATATCTAATGTGATATGGTTCCAGGTCGTTATAAATGGTATCTGAGCAGGATCCCTCTAGTATATGTGTGGTTCGAGGACGAACTAGGCCGAAGCTGGTGGGCATGTAATAGCCTGACTTGGAGAAGCGTTCCAACAAGGTGGGAAGTGGATGCCGGGGCAAAGATAGGATGCCTGGATAAGGAGCAGCTTCTGGCAAGCTTCTAGGATGGCAGCACTCTAAGGTATGAGGGTACATGAATGAATCAAATTGCATATAGAAATGGAGCGGGAATAGTTGATAACATATATGTAAAGAGTTAGAACTAATCACATAATGTGCCTTTTAGTTGTTTGGCTGTGGAGTTGTAGGAACTCCAAAGTTAAACGTACTTGGTTCAAAGAAATTTCAAGTGGGAAGTTCTCGAACCCGCCAAAGGGACAAAACCGTAAGGCCAATGGGTGGCCAAAGTGGATAATATCTTATGTGATATGGTTCTGGATCATTACAGTGTTGCTCTCTAGGCGCCGACTTTCCAATGGCACTAGGCAGCTGGGATGTTGGACTTTTCCGGCCATCTCCGGCGAGTGGCTGATTGGAGTTCATGAATGAACTCCCCTTGTCACAAGCTTTCCAATGGCACTAATATTACAACGATCAGACTCCATTGGGAAACTGACGATTGAAAGTGTTTGTGATGTATCAGAATGATTAGAGACTGGATCGGAGAATCAGATGCTAGAATCATTATCTGCACATTGTCTCGAGTCCGTAGGCACGCTCGGATCGTCGATCAGACTTCGGTGGCTGAAGGCGAGTCAACCGATTTATCAAGCATCTCAATAATCCATTGTTTTAACCCGCTCCACCCGAGGCTTAAGAGCAGAGCAAGGAGGTCATCAGAACTGTGAGTTAAAGTTATATATTTGGTATACTTGTGTCATACCAAAATTTTATATAGCAATCTTGATTAATTGATTTATAGATTTAAATTATTTATTTATTTATTATTCATCTAAATAACCATTTTATGAAATTAATTATCTATTTACTATTTATATATCATTTTCTGCATCATTAATATTATAATTGCGTATTGACTCGGGATGAGATGACGGTAGAACATGCTACCTGATGGATTGCATCAAGACTGTGTGCGCACCGGTATAGATCTGAGAAAGGTAGTAAAAGAATATTTTTGAGACTTGCCCTGGTCGAGTTCAACTCTCTGCGCTGTGAAGTTTGGATTGCCGAATTAAAGGTCCCTAGTTGAGCGTTGCTCTCTGGGCACCGGCTTTATTGGGAATCAAGTGACCAGACTGGATTCAAAGACCCTGGTCAAGCTCCGCTCTCTGGGTGCCAGTCCTATTAGAATGAGAGAGCCGAAAGACTATTAGTGTTAGGGTTAGGATTTTGCTAAGGTACTCGTCCTATAACGTCTAAATTATATTTTACTGAATCATGGCATGATACGCATTTTAATATGATATAATATTTTATTCTTATTAAATAAATATTTTATTGAGATGGTTGTATGTAGGTTTTCTGGATTATATGATTTTAACTCACTCTCGAGACTAACAGTCTCAAATCTAATTATTCTTCTAGTGTTTGTTAGTTTTTCCACAGTTGTTCTCCCCTAGCAGCACGACTTCCTTCATCTTCGAGTTTAATGTAACTGATTTTATTTGTATGTTTGATTTTTTTAGAATTCTAGATTCTCCACCGTAGTGGTTTTAAAAGTTATTATTTTATTTTGGCATGTTAAACCAGGTATTGCCTAATTTGTGCTTATATACTGAATTAAATATGTAGTATCTGGATGGTTGAAAGTTAGTTATGCAAAAATTTTATAATGGATAGAATTTGAATTATATTTTGATTAAGTTAGTGAATTGTCAGGCTTGCTACGGGTTTTATTGGCCTTACACCTACCTATTCCCTAGCGCCAGTCACGGGCCCACAGATTACGTCATGACAATATTCATTAGTTTGTCAATAGATATTCATCATTAATGAAAATCATACCACTAATTCATTCAAATGAACATATATAATATAGACATAACATAAGTCGTCCTTACACAGATGGTAAACAAAAAAGATATCAAGCTAAAATTATACTACATATATTTATATTTATATTTAACAGGAAAAATTTACTTATTATGTCTCACATGGACACATAAGCAACTCTAGAAAGAAGAGTCACTAGAAGGAGCTGCAGAAGCATAAGTAGATGGCCCTACTGACTGTCTTTTCGTCAAAAGAGGTACATGTAGTGAAGGCAAAGGCAAAGACAAAGGCGAACGCGAGAGCGAATGCAAAGGCAACGGGATTAGCGATGGATATGGTGATGGTGCTGAAGGTGGTGCCACCGAATGTGAAGTCAAAGGAGTTTGTGGCCATGGAGCACGACCTGATGTTGATCTACACCTACAAATGTCTCATTTTCTACTCGACATGTCTACAAAAAAACATAACAAATAATAAAAGCATAAAAAATAAATAGAAAATGTTAAATGTGGCACATCAGTAAATAATAAATATCAAAATACTTGTTTACAAAGTACAATACTGAAAATAAATACAATTACATTAATTACTATCACTAGTATCAACATTATCTTCACTTTTATCTTCATCTAGAACTTCAGACTTTGACTCAAGTACCATATCATCTGAATCTCAGCTTCGTCATCATCTAAATCAACAGATTCTCTATCAGCTTCGTCATCATCTAAATCAACAGATTCTCTATGTAAAATGTGTATTGGAATAACTTGCTCTTTAATAGGTAGTTAGAGATTAGCAGGCTCGTCTTCTTAGAAAATTGTGATAGTGACAACTTATTTCTCAACAGCTTCAGGTACATCCACAATGGGCCTCACTTTAAATTTGGAAACCGCCCACCAATCACACTTATCTTTTCTCAAACTAAAATAAGGTACATAATATACCTGTGCAAGCTCATTGCAAAAATGGATGATTCATACTTGTTGAGCTTGCACCTATGGTTCACATCCACTAGGTTTTTTATTCCTCATCTCAACATTTTTGGTTGGTTCAAACCATTCACACTTGAATAGAACAGTGGCTTAATTGGTAGTCTTGTGTTTTCCAATCGTAGAACCTCTGTTAAGCGTCCATAGTAGTCACTCTCAATCTTGCTATAATTAGTGCCCTGTATACAAACTTCACTTTTCGTTGTGGACATCATCGAACCATGTAATTTGATATGAAATTTATAGCCATTAATTAAATAAATAGGAAATGATTCTATGGTATATAAATGGCCTTTAGCAAGATCCTTGATGAACTCATTATCAATGTTGTGATGCGCCTAATAATGAAAGCAACGTAAAGGCATCAGAAATTTAATACTTCATTTGCACAATTAATTATTTTCATAAACAATAATTCACCTACATAATTCTCTAACCATCCCATAAAATTATTGTCAAGCTTAACATCAAGCTCGGCATCAATAATGTAAGGTGACTTATGTGTGCTACTTGTGTTAGCTACAATCTAAGGCAATGTACCTATCGATGCAGTCTAGCACTAATGGCGAGTATCAAGGTCGTATTCCTCAGAAAAGTGAAAGCCCAGAGTTACTCCTTTGTTCTTTGTTATATTAACCTAAAATAAATGATGAATAATTTCTAAACTAACTAATAGCTACAAGCTAAATTCTAAGGGAGATGCAGGAGTAATTGATAACTAAAATAACCAAGACAAGAAAGCAAACCCAAAGGGAACCTAAACTAGTTGGCAATCAAACAAAAGATAAAGGATTGGTGAGTCTAATTATGCTACCCGTGGACGAATTCTTAACCGAATTCGGTTTCTCTCAATTTGCATCGCATCTAGGTTATGTCTAATGAGATTAGAATTCCAGTATGGCAAATCTCAAAAGATACTTCTTTCCTTCCAACCATTAATCTTTTTAGCATCAAGTTTAGTGACACTCCTAAGTCCTAAATCATCTAGCTCTTGCAAGATTTGATTACTTGTCCTTATAGGTGGTGCCGGTGATATCTCCTTTCTGTTTTTTAGGAACCAATTTTTATTCCATCTGAAAGGAAGATCAAAGGAGGAGAAACTTATGATCATTGTCAAACCAAGATGTCTTTCGACCGTTGCTCAAATTGAATGCTTGTAAATGTCCTATACAATAAGGACAAGCAAGTTTCCTAGCCATGCTGCAGCAACAACATTGAGTATGCAGGAAAATTAATGATGGTCCACAAAATAGCTGCTCTCATTTAGAAATTATGCTTTCTAGACACATCATATGTTTGGACACTCACATCCTAAAGATACTTCAATTCATCAATTAAATCTTAAAGAAAAATATTTAAAATGTGTATATTTATGAATTTGAGAAAACAACACCATAATAGTGCTAATAATTTAGTATGAGAAAATGACCCCGTAAAAGTGGTATATTTATCAATATAAGAAAATAACCCCATAAAAAACGTGTATATTTATGAATCTGAGAAAATAACCCCGTAAAGTAGTGTAATTGCGATTCTAAGAAAACAACCTCGTAGAACGGGTAAATTTTTTAATATGAGAAAACAGCCTCGTAGAATGGGTAAATTCTTTAATATGTTAAAACAACCCCGTAGTACGTGGATATTTATGAATCTGGGGAAATAACTTTGTAATTGTAGTATATTTGTGAGTATGAGAAAGCAACCACTTAAATCGGTTAATTTTATAAAATGAGAAAATAACCCCATGAAAAGGGTATATTTGTCGATATAAGAAAATAACTCCGTAAAACGTGTATATTTATGAATTTGATAAAATAAGCCCATAATAATGCTAATAATTTAACATGAGAAAACGACCCAATAAAAGTGATATATTTATCAATATAAGAAAATAACACCATAAAACGTGTATATTTATGAATCTGAGAAAATAATCCTGTAAAAGTAGTATAATTACAAGTCTGAGATAACAGCCTCATAGAATGAGTAAACTTTTTAATATGTGAAAACAATCTCGTAGTACGGGGATATTTATCAATTAGAGAAAATAATCGCATAATTTCATTATATTTGTGAGTATGAGAAAACAACCCCTTAAATGGGCTAATTTTATACTATGAGAAAATAATCCCATAAAAGAGGTATATTTATCGATATAAGAAAATAACCCCATAAGATGTGTATATTTATGAATTTGAGAAAACAAGCCCATAATAGTACTAATAATTTAATATGAGAAAACGACCTTCGTAAAAGTGGTATATTTATCAATATAAGAACGAGTATATTTATGAATCTGAGAAAACAACCCCGTAAAAGTAGTGTAATTACGAGCCTAAGAAAATAGCCTTATAGAACGGGTAAATTTTCTAATATGAGAAAACACCATCGTAGAAAGGGTAAATTTTTTAATATGAGAAAATAACCCTGTAATTTTGGTATATTTGTGAGTATGAGGAAACAACCCCTTAAATGGATTAATTTTATAATATGAGAAAACAACCCTGTAAAAAGGGTATTTTTGTTAATATAATAAAATAATCCCGTAAAACGTGTATATTTATAAATTTGAGAAAACAACCCCATAATGGTGCTAATAATTTAATATAACAGTAGACTCATCAAGAAGCAGATCCTAAAGGAGGGGCATACCCGATTGAAAGGGAAGATGATAACCCCGTAAAAGTGGTATTTTTATCAATATAAGAGAATAACTCCGTAAAACGTGTATATTTATGAATCTCAGAAAATAATCCCGTAAAAGTAGTATAATTGCAAGTCTAAGAAAACAGCCTCGTAGAATAGGTAAATTTCTTAATACGAGAAAACAGCCTCGTAGAAGGGGTAAATTTTTTAATATGTGAAAACAACCCCGTACTACGAGGATATTTATGAATCTGAGAAAATAACCCCGTAATTGTAGTATATTTGTGAGTATGAGAAAACAACCCCTTAAATGGGTTGATTTTATAATATGAGAAAACAACTCCATAAAAGGGGTGTATTTTTTAATATAAGAAAATAATCCCGTAAAATGTGTATATTTATGAATTTGAGAAAACAACCCTATAATAGTGCTAATAATTTAATATGATAAAACGACCATGTAAAAGTCATATATTTATCAATACAAGAAAATAACTTCGTAAAACATATATATTTATGAATATGATAAAATAACTCCGTAAGCAGTTTAATTGCGAGTTTGAGAAAACAGCCTCATAGAAGGGATAAATTTTTTAGAATGAGAAACCAACCTCGTAATACGAGGATATTTATCAATGGAAAAAAATAAACCCGTAATTTTGGTATATTTGTGAGTATGAGAAAACAACCCCTTAAATGGGTTAATTTTATAATATAAGAAAATAACCCCGTAAAAGGGGTAGATCTGCCAATATAAGAAAATAACCTTGTAAAATATGTATATTTATAAATTTGATAAAATAACCCCATAATAGTGCTAATAATATAATATGAGAAAAAAACCCGTAAAAGTAGTATATTTATCAATATAAGAAAATAACCTCGTAAAATGTGTATATTTATGAATCTGAGAAAACAACCCCGTAAAATTAGTGTAATTGCGAGTCTGAGAAAATAGCCTCATAGAAGGGGTAAATTTTTTAATATGAGAAAACAACCTCGTAAGAGGGGTATATTTATAAACATTAGAAAACAACCCCGTAATATATGGATATTTATCAATCGGAGAAAATAATCCTGTAATTTTAGTATATTTGTGAGTATGAGAAACAACCTCTTAAATGGGTTAGTTTTATAATATGAGAAAACAACCCCGTAAAAATGGTATATTTATCAATATAAGAAAATAACCGTGTAAAATGTATATATTTATGAATCTGAGAAAACAATCCCGTTAAAATAGTGTAATTGCGAGTCTAAGAAAACAGCCTCGTAGAAGGGTGAATTTTTTAATATGAGAAAACAACCCCGTAAGAGGGATATATTTATAAATATTAGCAAACAACCTCGTAATACGGAGATATTTATCAATCAGAGAAAATAACCCCGTAATTTTGGTATATTTGAGAGTATGAGAAAAAATAACTTCTTAAATGGGTTAATTTTATAATATGAAAAAATAATCCTGTAAAAGGGGTATATTTGTCAATATAAGAAAATGACCCCGTAAAACGTGTATATTTATAAATTTTAGAAACCAACCCCATAATAGTACTAACTATTTTATATAAGAAAAAAACCCCGTAAAAGTGGTATTATTTATCAATGTAAGAAAATAACCCGTAAACATGTATATTTATGAACTAGTAAAAGTACAGAGTCCAAGAAAAGGGTAAATTTTTTAATATAAGAAAACAACCCCGTAAGAGGGATATAATTATAAATATTAGTAAACAACCGTAATACGGAGATATTTATCAATCGAAGAAAATAACCCCATAATTTTGGTATATTTGTGAGTATGAGAATAAAATCTTTTAAATGGGTTAATTTTATAATATTAGAAAACAACCCCGTAAAAGAGGTATATTTGTCAATGTAAGAAAATAACCCTGTAAAACGTGTATATTTATGAATTTGAGAAAATAACCCCATAATAGTGCTAGTAATTTAATATGAGAGAACGATACCGTAAAAGTGATCTATTTATCAATAGGAAAATAACCTCGTAAAACGTGTATATTTATGAATCTGAGAAAATAACCCCGTAAAAAAGTTACCTCTACTGCGAGGCTGTTCTATTAGACTTGCAATTACACTACATTTATGGGGTTCTTTTCTCAAATTCATAAATATACACGTTTTATGTGGTTATTTTCTTCTATTGATAAATATACCATTTTTATTAGGTCGTTTTCTCATATTAAATTATTAACACTATTATCGGATTGTTTTCTCAAATTCATAAATATACACATTTTACGAAATTATTTTCTTATATTAATAAATATAACCCTTTACGGAGTTGTTTTCTCATATTATAAAATTAACCCCTTTAAGAAATTTTTTTCTCATACTCATAAATATACTAAAATTGCGCAGTTATTTTCTCTAATTGATAAATTTTCCCGAATTACGGGGTTGTTTGCTAATATTTATAAATATATCGCTCTTACGGAGTTATTTTCTCAAATTAAAAAATTTATCCTTCTATGAGATTGTTTTCTTAGACTTGCAATTACACTACTTTTACGTGATTGTTTACTCATATTCATAAATAAACACGTTTACGGGATTATTTTCTTACATTGATAAATATACCACTTTCATGGGGTCATTTTCTCATATTAAATTATTAGCACAAATATGGGATTGTTTTATCAAATTCATAAATATACAAGTTTTACGAAGTCATTTTCTTATATTGACAAATACACCCCTTTTATGGGGTTATTTTGTCATATTATAAAATTATCCAATTTCAGGGATTTATTTCTCATCCTCACAAATATATCAAAATTATGGGATTAGTTTTTCTGATTGATAAATATCTCTGTATTATGGGGTTGTTTGCTAATATTTATAAATATATCCCTTTTACGAGGCTGTTTCTCATATTAAAAAATTTACCCTTCTACGAGACTGTTTTCTTAGACTCGTAATTAGACTACTTTTAAGGGATTGTTTTCTCAGATTCATAAATATACATGTCTTACGGGGTTATTATCTTATATTGATAAATATAATACTTTTACGGGGTTATTTTCTCATAGTAAATTATTAGCACTATTATGGGGTTGTTTTCTCAAATTCATAAATATACATGTTTTACAGAGTTATTTTCTTATATTGAAAAATATACCTCTTTTACGGGGTTGTTTTCTCATATTATAAAATTAACCATTTAAAGGGTTGTTTTCTCATACTCACAAATATACCATAATTACGGGATTATTTTATCAGATTCATAAATCTCACCTTATTACGGGGTTGTTTTCTAATATTTATATATATACCTCTATTACGGGGTTATTTTCTCATATTAAAAAATTTACCCCTTCTACGATATTGTTTTCTTAGACTCGCAATTACACTACTTTTACAAAGTTGTTTTCTCATATTCATAATTATACACGTTTTACGAGGTTATTTTCTTATATTGATAAATATACCACTTTTACGAGGTTGTTTTCTCATATTAAATTATTAGCACTATTATGGGGTTGTTTTCTCAAATTCATAAATATACATGTTTTACAGAGTTATTTTCTTATATTGAAAAATATACCTCTTTTACGGGGTTGTTTTCTCATATTATAAAATTAACCATTTAAAGGGTTGTTTTCTCATACTCACAAATATACCATAATTACGGGATTATTTTATCATATTCATAAATCTCACCTTATTACGGGGTTGTTTTCTAAGGTTTATATATATACCTCTGTTACGGGTTGTTTTCTCATATTAAAAAATTTACCCCTTCTACGATATTGTTTTCTTAGACTCGCAATTACACTACTTTTACAAAGTTGTTTTCTCATATTCATAATTATACACGTTTTACGAGGTTATTTTCTTATATTGATAAATATACCACTTTTACGAGGTTGTTTTCTCATATTAAATTATTAGCACTATTATGGGGTTGTTTTCTCAAATTCATAAATATACATGTTTTACATAGTTATTTTCTTATATTGACAAATATACCTCTTTTACGGAGTTGTTTTCTCATATTATAAAATTAAGCTATTTAAGGGGTTGTTTTCTCATACTAAAAAATATACCAAAATTACGGGATTATTTTCTCCGATTGATAAATATCCCTATATTACGGGGTTATTTGCTGATATTTATAAATATATCCCTCATACGGGGTTATTTTCTCATATTAAAAAATTTACCCTTCTACGAGGCTGTTTTCTTAGACTCGTAATTAGACTACTTTTATGGGATTGTTTTCTCATACTCATAAATATATATGTTTACGGGGTTATTTTCTAATATTGATAAATGTACCACTTTTACGGGGTTGTTTCCTCATATTATAAAATTAATCCATTCAAGGGGTTGTGTTCTCATACTCACAATTATACCACAATTACTGTGTTATATTCTTCAATTGATAAATATTCTCGTATTACGGGGTTATTTTTTAATATTTATAAATATACCCCTCTTACAGGGTTGTTTTCTCATATTAAAAAGTTTACCCCTTCTACGAGACTTTTTTCTGAGACTCGCAATTACACTACTTTTTCGTGGTTGTTTTCTTATATTCATAAATACACACGTCTCACGGGGTTAGTTTTTTATATTGATAAATATACCACTTTTACGATGTCGTTTTCTCATATTAAATTATTAGCACTATTATGGGGTTCTTTTGTCAAATTTATAAATATACACGTTTTACGGGGTTATTTTCTTATATTAACAAATCTACCTCTTTTACGGGGTTGTTTTCTCATATTATAAAATTAACCCATTTAAGGGTTTTTTTTTCGTACTCACAAATATACTAAAATTGCGGGGTTATTTTCACCAATTGATAAATATCTTCGTATTACGGGGTTATTTTCTAATATTTATAAATATATCCCTCTTACGGGGTTGTCTTCTCATATTAAAAAATTTACCCTTCTACGAGGCTGTTTTCTTAGACTCGTAATTAGAGTACTTTTATGGGATTGTTTTCTCATATTCATAAATATATACGTTTACGGGGTTATTTTCTTATATTGATAAATGTACCGCTTTTACGGGGTTGTTTCCTCATATTAAATTATTATCATATTATGGGTTTGTTTTCTCAAATTCATAAATATACACGTTTTATGAAGTTATTTTCTTATATTGATAGATCTACTCCTTTTACAGGGTTGTTCTCTCATATTATAAAATTAAACCACTTAAGAGGTTGTTTTTCATACTCATAAATATATCATAATTACGTGATTATGTTTTCCGATTGATGAATATCCCCGTATTACGAGGTTATTTTCTCATATTAAAAAACTTAGTCCTTCTATGATGTTGTTTTCTCACATTAAAAAATTTACGCCTTCTACGAGGCTATTTTCTGAGATTCGCAATTACACTACTTTTACGGAGTTATTTATGTATATTCATAAATATACATGTTTTACGGGGTTATTTTATTATATTGAAAAATATACCCCTTTTACGCGGTTGTTTTCTCATATTAACCCATTTAAGGGGTTGTTTTCTCATACTCACAAATATACCATAATTACGGGGTTATTTCTTGAGATTCATAAATATCCCTGTATTAGGCGTTGTTTTTACATATTAAAAAATTTACCATTTCTATAAGGCTATTTTCTCATATTAAATATTTACCAGTTCTACGAGGCTGTTTTTTTAGATTCGCAATTACACTACTTCTATGGGATTGTTTTCTCATATTCATAAATATACACGTTTACGGGGTTATTTTCTGATATTGATAAATATACCACTTTTACGGGTCATTTTCTCATATTAAATTATTAGCACTATTACGGGGTTATTTTCAAAAATTCATAAATATACATATTTTACTGGGTTATTTTTTTAAATTGACAAATATACCCCTTTTACGGGGTTGTTTTCTCATATTATAAAATTAACCCATTTAAGGGGTTGTTTCCTCATACTCACAAATATACTAAAATTACAAGGTTATTTTCTCCGATTGATAAATATTCCCGTAATACGGGGTTATTTTCTCATATTAAAAAATTTACTCTTTCTACGAGGTTGTTTTCTCATATTAAAAAATTTACCCGTTTTATAATGTTGTTTTTTCAGATTGGCAATTACAATACTTTTATGTGGTTATTTTATCAGATTCATAAATATACACGTTTTTTTAAGGAATTATTTTTTTATATTGATAAATATATATTTTTTATTTTATCTTATTTACTTTTTATTTTATCTAAAGGAAAAAGAAATATAACAAAAATGGGAAAAAGAAAATATAAGAAAGTTGGCACCACTTTTATGAGGTCATTTTCTCATATTAAATTATTAGTACTACAATGGGAGTATTTTCTCAAATTCATAAATATACACATTTTACGGGGTTATTTTCTTATATCGACAAATATACCTGTTTTACAGAGTTGTTTTCTCATATTATAAAATTAAGCCATTTAAGGTGTTTTCTCATATTATAAAATATACCATAATTACGAGATTATTTTATCATATTCATAATCTCACCTTATTACAGGGTTGTTTTCTAATATTTATATATATACCTCTATTATGGGGTTGTTTTCTCATATTACAAAATTAAGCTATTTAAGGGGTTGTTTTCTCATACTAAAAAATATACCAAAATTACGGGGTTATTTTCTCCGATTGATAAATATCCCCGTATTATGGGGTTGTTTTCTCAAATTCATAAATATAAACGTTTTATGGGGTTATTTTCTTATATTGACAAATATATCACTTTTACGGGGTTATTTTCTCATATTATAAAATTAACCCGTTTTAGGGATTGTTTTCTTATACTCACAAATATACCAAAATTACGGGATTATTTCCTCCGATTGCTAAATATCCCCGTATTACAGGGTTGTTTTCTCATATTTAAAAATTTACTCCTACTATGAGGCTGTTTTCTCAGACTCGCATTTACACTACTTTTACGGGGTTATTTTCTGATATTCATAAATATACAAAACTTTATGGAGTTATTTTCTTATATTGATAAATATACCACTTTTACAGGGTCGTTTTCTCATATTAAATTATTAGCACTATTATGGGATTGTTTTCTCAAATTCATTAATTTACATGTTTTACGGGTTTATCCTCTTATATCGACAAATATACCCCTTTTACGGGTTTTTTCTCATATTATAAAATTATCCTATTTAAGATGTTGTTTTCTCATGCTCACAAATATACCCAAATTGCGGGATTATTTTCTCCGACTGATAAATATCCTAGTATTATGGGGTTATTTTCTCATATTAAAAAATTTACCCCTTCTCCAAGGCTGTTTTCTAAGGCTCGCGATTACTGTCACGACCCCACCCGTGGGCCCGTGACCGGCACTAGGGAATGGGTAGGCTTAAGGCCACCGAAACCCGTAGTAAGCCTGACACTCACTGATTTAAACAAACCTCATCTCAAATTAATATTATTAAAATCACAAATCATCTTAATAGTTACACTTTACAAAAATTACTTTGGTCTACCAGAAAAACTAGGCGAGACCCGAAGCTCAGAAAATTTACAACTGATACATCTACTATTACTACTGCGGAGAATCTAAGATTTACCATTTTACATACCAAATCAAATACTTCACCCGATGATGAAGGAGTTTGCCATCAATAAGAGTCGCGAGAGAACTAACAGTCACGAATCTGAAAAACAGTAAAAATGAGATTGTCAGTCTCGAGAGTGAGTTAAAATCATATATCTAAAACAGTTTCAAATATCTTAATGTCACCTTATTTAATTTTAAAATAATTAATAAATCACGCAAACCATACGTGTCATGTTAAAACATATGTGTCATGCCATGCTTAAACAAAATTTATTCCACATGCAACGGGACGGAGTACTTCAGTAGAACTCTAATCCCAACTCTAAAATCTCGATTATTTCAACACTTATGTCTCAACTAACCTCAACTCTAACATCTCAAACCTCTCATTCCAACAGATCGGGCGCCCGGAGAGCAAAGCTCATCAGGACCTTACCTCCACCGGCCACTTAACTCTCAAATTTTTAGCCTTTTGGCTCTCTTATCCAATAAGATCGGGCGCCCCGAGAGCAATGCTCACTGTGGACCTTACCTCCACCGGTCACTTAAGTATCCAAATAAGAAATCTAGTAGCCATTCGGCTCTCTTAATCCAATAAGACTGCCTGAGAGCAATGCTCACCGTAAGGCAGTCCTAATCTTTCTTCTTAAAATTTTTACCTCTTTACCCTTTCCCTATCTCTCTCGGATTATATTGGAACACTCATCCAACTCCTATGTTCTACCTGTCGTCCCATCCCGAGTCATCATGCAATATTAAAATTGGTAATAAAGGAAAAACATATTTAAATAGTAATTAAAAGCATCATGCAAATGATAATAATAATAATTGACTGAAAATTGAAATTGCAAATAAATATTCACGGTAGCAAATCAAATTTTATGCATGACACGCATGTAGCGATATATGACTTTAACTCACAGGGTTTGGCGACCTCCTAGCTCCGCCCGGTGCCTCTCGGGTTGGAGCGAGCCAATGCATGATCGATCTAGTCACGGAAAATAATTTATTAAAACGCTGAAACAAACAGTCATTAATCCTAGGTCTAGACTCCTAGAACTGACTGTCTAAGAATCTCGACTCAGGAGAATTCTACCGAAAATCCGGCAGAACCTCCCCAATAACACGAACATTACCCCCCATAAAAACGGGTCCAGGACCTGCCAGAAAAACACTCCAAATATCCAACAATTTAAACAACCGGAGTCGGGTCCCCAAACTTCACTATTTCCTGACTCCGCCACACAGCACAAAAACATAAGGCAGGCAGCTAACAGACAATTATTTTTGACTCACAAAAATCATCAAATACACAATATAATCCAATAGACACAATTAAACCTAGAATTTCTAAAATTAACGGGCTAAAGATAATTACCAAGATGCTCGATCGCTCGGTCGACTCGCCTCTAGCCGCCGGAGTCCGATCGACGATCCGAGCACACCATCGGACTCACAACGACACGCTGACGACGATTCCCACTTTCGATTTTCCGATCTGACACCCAATCATCCGGAGAGATTTGCGGACGATCTCGACCGTCGATTTGCAAACGAAGTCCGATCGCCACGAAACCAGTGCCATCGCGAAGCTTGAGCAGAGGAGAGTCGGGATACGTCCTCTGATCGTCCATCCTCCGCCGGATCTCGCCGGAAAAACCCAAAAATGCCGACTGCCACCATTTTTTCTCTCCACCAGATCTTCCGTTTCCGGCCACCACTATCGACACCGCCACCGCCAAAACAAAGCCGAGGCCGAGAGGAGTCGATCGGCACCAAGATCAGCGACCACCGACGCCGGAAACGCCCGCACGGCGGCAAGGAAGCTTCGGCCATCTTCCTCCTCGCGTCCAGGCTTTGCTGTCGCTTGGTCGCCATTGTGGCTGCTGGCCGACGCTTATAGCTTCACCAGCACGGACAGCATTTACGCTGCAGCCTCCTTCCTCCAATTAAATCCTATACACAATTAAATTAAATAATCAATTTCCAACTCAAAGTTTAATACTACTAATCAATTATAATACCAATTTTCTCAAAATTCTTTTATAAAAACATCCCTTACAATTTCTATCATAATTTTCCAATATATAATTTTATTTATATAAATATGCATTTGGGAAAATTTGAATAACCAAAATATAATCATTTCTCAAATAATTTACTTGAAAAATTTCTTAAAATTTCAAACTAATTGGGTATAGAAAATAACTCATTTATTTATCTAACATGAACATTCAAAATTTGTATTTAAATCATTCCAATTAAACCGAATAAAAATAAAGCTAAAATTAACTTAAATAAAAACTCATTATTAAATATATAAAAAAATTCCGGGTGTTACATTCTCCCCCCCTAAAAAAAAAAAAAAAAAAATTCGACCTCGAATTTTAAAAGAAAAGGGGCTACACTCTAAAACTGAAACTAATTAGGAACCTCTCATCTCCAACTTGGCTTCTCGGGAACTTTCCTCGGCAGAAACTAGACTAAACCACAAGACTCATCGACAAAACCCTTAAATAAAACTGGCGAACCTGAAAATCCGCGATCCTCACTTACTACTCCTCGGAAACCAAATCTTCACTTGCTTCCACACACTAAGGGTCCAACACAAGCAAAGGATCGAAAATACACTTCCTCAGCTCAGACTTACAAACAACTGGATTTAACCTCAGAGAACATTACTAATACTTGGCGGCAAGTCCAACTTACATGCCACCTCACCAACCTGCCGACAAAACCAAGGGTTCTCACAACCTTATTTTCTTACCAAACCACATCACTTATGACATACAATCCATCTAGTTTCCATAACTGACACAACTCATGCCATCCTGACACAAGATTCCTCCTTGACTGAAATCCAAAAGCCTCCCTTATAATCTAACATGGGGCCTACAGCTCCACATACTCACTCTCTCAACAACTCAACTCGTCATCCGGAGAATTCTCAAGCTAACACTATTTACTTTGAAAAATTTACTTATTTATTTACTTTATAATCATCACTGATAAAAGCTTTATTATCTTGGAAAAATACTTTTACAAAATCCTAAAATCTCTAGCCATTTTTCTTTATATAAAATTCTACAATATCGTGCGCCAGGGTGATGATGCCCCCTATCACCAAGGGTTGCAATGCACAATGTATGATGCATGTCCTAAAATGAATTTATGCATGCCTAACAGTGAAATGCCATAATGCATTCTTACGGGACTGGGCGCAATATTGTATTTTAAAACATTTGTTCTACTTAGAAAAATAAATAATGTTCGCTTAAGTTTCTCTGGATTCCGAGCATCCGAAAATACTCCTGCCACCTTTCTTAAGCTTCTTACAATCACCAACTCAACCATAACAGCCGACATCCGCTCGACTTCCCAGGCAATACTTTCGGCGCTACTCAATAAGGCGATGCCTGATGCGATGACGAGGCAGTCCATGACACGACTGCAACCACGCTCTACACTAAAACTGACTGCGGTGCCCACCATCGAAACCACAATCAAAGCTTCTAAAGGTGGACTGCACTAATCACTTTAAGAAACAGCACGAGTCTATCGCGCTTCGGATCTTCCCATCGCTACAACGCTCATTCTCAACACAGCACCAAAGACAAGCTTACAAGAAAAGAAAGACTGACTCTCTAACAGTGAAAGCTGAGACACTGAAGTCAATGAAAACAACAAGACAGACATGATCCTAACTCCGCAGTACCAAGAAAAATCTTAACTTAGGTCGAAGGAAATCTAAACCTAAGCTCTGATACCAACTTTGCTCTGATACCAACTCTAAAATCTCGATTATTTCAACACTTATGTCTCAACTAACCTCAACTCTAACATCTCAAACCTCTCATTCCAACAGGACTGGCGCCCAGAGAGCAAAGCTCGACCAGGGACCTTACCTCCAGTCCGGTCACTTAACTCTCAGCCTTAGCCTTTTGGCTCTCTTATCCAATAAGACTGGCGCCCCGAGAACAATGCTCGACCAGGGACCTTACCTCCAGTCTGGTCACTTAAGTATCCAAATAAGAATCTAGTAGCCATTCGACTCTCTTAATCCAATAAGACTGGCGCCCCGAGAGCAATGCTCGACCAGGGCAGGTCCTAATCTTTCTTTCTTAAAATTTTTACCTCTTTACCCTTTCCCTATCTCTCTCAGATTATATTGGAACACTCATCCAACTCCTATGTTCTACTGTCGTCCCATCCTGAGTCATCATGCAATATTAAAATTGGTAATAAAGGAAAAATATATTTAAATAGTAATTAAAAGCATCATGCAAATGATAATAATAATAATTGAATGAAAAATTGAAATTGCAAATAAATATTCACAGTAGCAAATCAAATTTTATGCATGACACGTTCGTAAGCGATATATGACTTTAACTCACAGGTTTGGCGACCTCCTAGCTCTGCTCCGGTGCCTCAGTTGGAGCGAGCCGAACAGACAGATCAATCTAGTCACGGAAAACAATTTATTAAAACGCTGAAACAAACGGTCATTAATCCTAGGTCTAGACTCCTAAGACTGACTGTCTAAGAATCTTGACTCGGGAGAATTCTACCGAAAATCCGGCAGAACCTCCCCAACAACACGAACATTACCCCCCGTAAAAACGGGTCTAGGACCTGCCAGAAAAACACTCCAAATATCCAACAATTTAAACAACGGGAGTCGGGTCCCCAAACTTCACTATTTCCCGACTCCGCCACACAGCACAAAAACACAAGGCAGGCAGCTGACAGACAATTATTTTTTACTCACAAAAATCATCAAATACACAATATAATCCAATAGACACAATTAAACCAAGAATTTCTAAAATTAACGGGCTAAAGATAATTACCGAGACGCTCGATCGCTCGGTCGACTCGCCTCCAGCCGCCGGAGTCCGATCGACGATCCGAACACACCATCGGACTCACAACGACACGCTGACGACGATTCCCGCTTTCAATTTTCCGATCTGACACCCGATCATCCGGAGAGATTTGCGGACGATCTCGACCGTCGATTTACAAACGAAGTCTGATCGCCACGAAACCAGTGCCATCGCGAAGCTTGAGCAGAGGAGAGTAGGGATACGTCCTCCGATCGTCCATCCTCCGCCGGATCTCGCCGGAAAAATCCAAAAACGCTGGCTGCCACCATTTTCTCTCTCCACCGGATCTTCCGTTTCCAGCCACCACTGTCGACACCGCCACCGCCAAAACAAAGCCGAGGCTGAGAGGAGTCAATCGGCACCAAGATCGTGACCACCGACGCCGAACGCCTGACGGCGGCAAGGAAGCTTCGCCATCTTCCTCGCTGCGAGCCACTTGCATCGCCCGGCCGGTCCTTACACCTTGCCAGTCCACGCCGACAGTACCGACTCCTTCCTCCAATTAAATCCTATACACAATTAAATTAAATAATCAATTTCCAACTCAAAATTTAATACTACTAATCAATTATAATACCAATTTTCTCAAAATTCTTTTATAAAAACATCCCTTACAATTTCTATCATAATTTTCCAATATATAATTTTATTTATATAAATATGCATTTGGGAAAATTTGAATAACCAAAATATAATCATTTCTCAAATAATTTACTTGAATAATTTCTTAAAATTTCAAACTAATTGGGTATAGAAAATAACTCATTTATTTATCTAACATGAACATTCAAAATTTGTATTTAAATCATTCCAATTAAACCGAATAAAAATAAAGCTAAAATTAACTTAAATAAAAACTCATTATTAAATATATAAAAAAATTCCGGGTGTTACAATTACACTACTTTTACGGAGTTGTTCTCTCATATTCATAAATATACATGTTTTACGAGGTTATTTTCATATATTTATAAATATACCACTTTTACAGGGTCGTTTTCTCATCTTAAATTATTAGCATTATTATAGGGTTGTTTTCTCAAATTCATAAGAATATATGTTTTACGAGGTTATTCTCTTATATTGACAAATATACACCTTTTACGAGGTTGTTTTCTCATATTATAAAATTAACCCATTTAAGGGGTTGTTTTCTCATACTCACAGATATACTAAAATTACGGGGTTATTTACTCTTCTACGAGGTTGTTTCTCATATTAAAAATTTACCCGTTCTACAAGGCTGATTTCTTTGACTTGCAATTACACTACTTTTACGGGGTTGTTTTCTCATATTCATAAATTTACACGTTTTACAGAATTATTTTCTTATGTTGAAAAATATACCACTTTTACGGGGTCGTTTTTGCATATTAAATTATTAGCACTATTATATGATTGTTTTATCAAATTCATAAATATACACGTTTTACAGGGTTATTTTCTTAGATCGACAAATACACCCTTTTTACGGGGTTGTTTTCTCATATTCTAAAATTAACACATTTAAGGGGTTGTTTTCTCATACTCACAAGTATACCACAATTATGGGGTTATTTTCTCAGATTCATAAATATACACGTTTTATGGTGTTATTTTCTTATGTGGACAAATATACCCTTTTTACGGAGTTATTTTCTCTTATTGGTAAATATCCTCATATTACGGGGTTGTTTTCTAATGTTTATAAATATACCCCTTTTAGGGGGTTGTTCTCTCATATTAAAAAAATTTACTCCTTCTACGAGGCTGTTTTCTGATACTCGCAATTATACTAGTTTTACGGAGTTGTTTGCTGAGATTTGTAAATATACACATTTTATGGGGTTATTTTCTTATATTGATAAATATACCACTTTTACCGGGTCGTCTTCTCATATTAACTTATTAGCACTATTATGATGTTGTTTTCTTAAATTCATAAATATACACATTTTAAGAGGTTATTTTCTTATATCGACAAAATCACCCCTATTACGGGATTGTTTTGTCATATTATAAAATTAACCCATTTAAGCAGTTGTTTTCTCATATTCACAAATATACCACAATTACGGGGTTATTTCCTCATATTCATAAATATCCCTGTATTACGGGGTTGTTTTCACATATTAAAAAATTTACCCCTTCTACTAGGTTGTTTTCTCATATTAAAAAATATACTCATTCTTCGAAGTTGTTTTCTTAGACTCGCAATTACACTACTTTTACGGGGTTGTTTTCTCAGATTTATAAATACACACGCTTTACGGGGTTATTTTCTTATGTTGACAAATATACCACTTTTACGGGGTTGTTTTCTCTTATTATAAAATTAACCCATTTAAGAGGTTGGTTTCTCATACTCACAAATATACAAAAATTACGGGGTTGTTTTCTTCGATTGATAAATATCACCGTATTACGGGGTTTTTTTCTCATATTAAAAAATTTACCCCTTCTGCGAGGCCGTTTTCTCAAACTCGCAATTACACTACTTTTATGGGGTTGTTATCTCAGATTCATAAATATACACGTTTTACAGTGTTATTTTCTTATATTGATAAATATACCACTTTTACGGGTCATTTTCTCATATTAAATTATTAGTACTATTATGGGCTTATATTTTCAAATTCATAGATATGCAGGTTTTACGGGATTATTTTCTTATATTGACAATTATACCCCTTCTCATATTATAAAATTAACACATTTAAGGGGATGTTTTCTCATACTCACAAATATACCAAAATTACGGGATTATTTTCTCTCATTGATAAATATCCTTATATTACGGGGTTGCTTTCTAATATTTATAAATATACCCCTCTTACGGGGTTGTTTTCTCATATTAAAAAGTTTTATCGCTTTTACGAGGCTGTTTTCTGAGACTCGCAATTACACTATTTTACAGGGTTATTTTCTCAAATTCATAAATATACCCGTTTTACGGGGTTATTTTCTTATATTGAGAAATATACCATTTTTACGGGGTTGCTTTCTCATATTAAATTATTAGCACCATTCTGGGGTTATTTTCTCAAATTCATAAATATACACGTTTTACTAAATTATTTTATTAGATTGAAAAATGTACCCCATTGATGGGGATGTTTTCTCATATTATAAAATTGATCCATTTAAGGAGTTATTTTTTCAAACTCACAAATATACCAAAATTACGAGGTTATTTTCTCTAATTGATAAATATCCCCGTATTATGAGGTTCTTTTCTCATATGAGAAAACTTACCCTTACTATGAGGTTGTTTTCTCAAACAAGCAATTACACTACTTTTACGGGGTTATTTTCTCAGATTCATTAATATACATGTTTAACGGGTTATTTTTCTTATATTGACAAATATACGACTTTTACGGGGTCATTTTCTCATATTAAATTATTAGCTATATTCTAAGGTTATTTTCTCAAATCATAAATATACACGTTTTATGGGATTATTTTCTTAGATTGACAAATATACCCCTTTATGGGGTTATTTTCTCATATTATAAAATTAACCCATTTAAGGAGTTATTTTCTCATCCTCACAAATATACTAAAATTACGGGGTTATTTTCTCCGATTGATAAATATCTCCTTATTACCGGGTTGTTTTCTCATATGAAAAAATTTACCCCTTCTACGAGCCTGTTTTCTCAGACTCGCAATTACACTACTTTTACGGGGTTGTTTTCTCATATTCATAAATATATATGTTTTACGGAGTTATTTTTTTATATTGATAAATAAGCCACTTTTACGGGGTCATTTTCTCATCTTAAATTATTAGCACTATTATGGGGTTATTTCTTCAAATTAATAAATATACATGTTTGACGGGATTATTTTCTTATATCGACAAATATACCCTTTTTACAGGGTTGTTTTCTCATATTCTAAAATTAACACATTTTAAAGGGTTGTTTTCTCATACTCACAAATATACCACAATTACGGAGTTATTTGATAAATATCCTCGTATTATGGGCTCATTTTTTAATATTTACAAATTTACCCCTCCTATGCAGTTGTCTTTTCATATTAAAAAATTTAGCCCTTCTACGAGGCTGTTTTCTAAGACTCGCAATTACACTACTTTTACGAGGTTATTCTCTGATATTTATAAACATACACATTTTATGGAGTTATTTTCTTATATTGATAAAGACACCACTTTTATGGGGTCGTTTTCTCATATTAAATTATTAGCACTATTATGGGGTTGTTTTCTCAAATTCATAGATATACAAGCCTTACAGGGTTATTTTCTTATATCGACAAATATACCCCTTTTATGGGGTTGTTTTCTCATATTATAAAATTAACTCATTTAAGGAGTTGTTTTCTCATACTCACAAATATACCAAAATCACGGGGTTATTTTTCCTTATTGATAAATATCCCCTTATTGCGTGGTTATTTTCTCATATGAAAAAATTTATCCCTTCTACGAGGCTATTTTCTCATACTCGAATTACACTACTTTTACGGGGTTGTTTTCTCATATTCATAAATATATACGTTTTACGGGGTTATTTTCTTAAATTGATAAATAAGCCACTTTTACGGGATCATTTTTTTATATTAAATTATTAGCACTATTATGGGGTTGTTTTGTCAAATTGATAAATATACACGTTTGATAGAGTTATTTTTTTATATTGACAAATATACCCTTTTTACGGGGTTGTTTTCTCATATTCTAAAATTAACACATTTTAAACGGTTATTTTCTCATACTCACAAATACACCACAATTACGGGTTATTTTCTATGATTGATAAATATCCCAGTATTACGGGCTCATTTTCTAATATTTACAAATATACCCCTCTTACGCGGTTGTTTTTTCATATTAAAAAATTTACCCCTTCTACAAGGCTATTTTCTTAGACTCGCAATTACACTACTTTTACGAGGTTCTTCTCTTATATTCGTAAATATACACGTTTTACGGAATTATTTACTTATATTGATAAATATGCCACATTTACGGGATTATTTTCTCAAACTCCCAAATATACCAAAATTATAGGATTATTTTCTCCGTTCGATAAATATCCTGTATTACGGGGTTGTTTTATTAAACTCGCAATTACACTATTTTTACGGGGTTGTTTTCTCAGAATCATAAATATACACGTCTTACAGGGTCATTTTCTCATACTAAATTATTAGCACTATTATGGTGTTGTATTCTCAAATTCATAAATATACCATTTCTACGGGGTTATTTTCTCATATTATAAAATTAACCTATTTAAGGGGGTGTTTTCTCATACTCGCAGATATACCAAAATTATGGGGTTATTTTCTCCGATTGATAAATATCCCCGTAATGCGGGGTTGTTTTCACATATTAAAAAATTTACCACTTCTACGAGACTGTTTTCTCATATTAAAAAATTTACCTATTCTACGAGGCTATTTTCTTAGACTCGCAATAACACTACTTTTACAGGATTGTTTCCTCATATTAAATTATACACGTTTTACAAAGTTATTTGCTTATATTGATAAAAATGCCACTTTTACGGGTCCTTTCCTCATATTAAATTATTAGCACTATTTTGTGGGTTGTTTTCACAAATTTATAAATGTAAATATTTTACGGGATTATTTTCTTTTATTAATAAATATAACCATTTTATGGGGTTGTTTTCTCATATTATAAAATTAACCCATTTAAGAGGTTGTTGTCACGACCCCACCCGTGGGCCCGTGACCGGCACTAGGGAATGGGTAGGCTTAAGGCCACCGAAACCCGTAGTAAGCCTGACACTCACTGATTTAAACAAATCTCATCTCAAATTAATATTATTAAAACCACAAATTATCTTAATAGTTACACTTTACAAAATTACTTGATGCCTACCGGAAAAACTAGGCGAGACCCGGGCTCGGAAAATTTACAACTGATACATCTACTATTACTACCGCGGAGAATCTAAGATTTACCAATTTACATACCAAATCAAATACATCACCCGATGATGAAGGAGTCGGATTCTTGAATAAGAGTCATGTAGAGGACTATGATCCGAATACGAACTTAAAAACATAAATGGAGACCGCTCGGTCTCGAGTGAGTTAAAATCAAATAATCTAGGGACTATTGCTTCTTCCTCGGAAAACATAGATTATTTAAATCGATATCAAACCATACTATAATCATACCCTACTATTTCCCTTCACAAAATATTAATCATTCGAATCAAAATATCAACCATGCATCGTAAATACAATCCATATTATAATCATACCATAATAAATAAACAAATAAATAAATAAAAATATATTTTTACTTTTACGGGACGAGTGGCTCAGTAGAACCCTAACCCCAAATTCTAATAGCCTTTCGGCTCTCTTAATCCAACAGGTCTGGCGCCCAGAGAGCAAGCTCGATCAGGGTCCTTACCTCCAGCCTGAACACTTGAATTCCAAATAAGCCGGCGCCCAGAGAGCAAGCTCGATCAGGGACCTTAACTCCGGCAATCAAGCCCAACTCGGCCCGAGCGTCTTTCATTCGAGGGGCAAACCATAAATATCTTATTACATGTCCATGATCATTACCGGTGCACACGCGGTCCTGATGTAACCCATCATGCGGTATGTTCTACAAGCCACATTTCCCAATTCGCAATCATCACATATAATAAATATCATTATCTGATGAACTCAACCAACACATATCGAAATAAAGATTACAGATCTAAGGTAAAACAACATGCAATTTGTGAGGGGAAAAATAATAACATACTAATAATAATATTTATATTATTTCAAATATTAATAATCAAGTGAAATCATTTATTTTGCGATACTAATAATCATATTAAGCACAAATTCTAAATAGCATATTAAAATCGGACTTGCCCTAGCGCCCAAGATTAAATGACTTTAACTCACAGGTTTGGCGACCTTGGCTCTACTCGGTGCCTCGGTGGGGCGGTGAGCAAACCGACAATCTAGTCACGGAAAACAATTTATCAAAACACCGAAACAATCGATCATTAATCCTAATTCAGACTCTGGGTACATCTAAGAATCTCGACTCGGGAGAATTCTACCTGAAAATCAGTGAGAACCTCCCTTACAACACGAACATTACCCCCCGTAAAAGCGGGTCCGAGACTGCTGAGAAAAACACTACAAATATCCAACAATTTAAACAACGAGTCGGGTCCCCAACTTCCTTATTTCATTTCCTTCTCGCTGTAACACAAATCTGGCGGGCAAGCGCGGACAATTATTTTGACTCACAAATATCATCAAATACTCAATACCATCCAATAGACATAATTAAACCAAGAATTTCTAAAATTAACGGGCCAGAAATATGCAAGGGGCGGCAAATCGCTTTCGGCCGCCTCCGTGGCCGGGTCCGTCGGCGATCCGAACACACTCATCGAACTCCACGGCAGCGGCTGAAGGCGATCCCCGCTTTCGATTTTCGATCGACACCCGATCATCCGGGAGATTTGCGGGCGATCGGCCGTCGATTTACAAAGCGAAGCCGTCGCCGCGAAACCGGATGCCATCAGCGAAGCAATTTGAGGAGAGTCGGGATACATCCTCCCGATCATCCATCCTCCACGGGCTACTTGGGAAAAGCCCAAAACGGCTACCTCCCGCCGGCGGAACTCTCTCCTCGTACAAAGCCAAGCTGCGCAAAGGAAGCTCTCCGAGGGTGATCGCCACCGAATCGGCGGAAGGCGCGGCAGGCCGGGCGGCCTTGACCGCTGCCACCGCAGCGCGATTCCGGCCGCCTCACGCTACCAGCTGGAGCCGCTCTGCCGCCCGCTTGTTGCCTTCGCCAGTATGCCAGCAACTCCGCCCGGGCTATCACCGGCGCTGCAATCCTCTCTCTCTCTTCCGACCGCACTCTCTCTCTCTCTACCTTCTCTCTCCCCGATTCCATTTCTTTCAATATCGACATTAGGCCCCCGAACTTTTTCTTATTACAATTTGGTCCCTCAACTTTCTTAATTACTTACAATTTCATCCCATGAATTCAATTTGACCCCCAAACTTCTTTTAGCCTTTCAATTAAGCCCTTAACTAATTAATTTGGGCCAAAACCAAATTATTGAAAATACATAATTAAATTAAATAATCAATTTCCAACTTAAAATTTAATACTACTAATCAATTATAATACCAATTCTCCCAAAATTCTTTTATAAAAACATCCTTTATAATTTCTTCCAAAATTTTACGATATATAATTTTACTTATATAAATATGCATTTGAGAAAATTTTGAATAATCAAAATATAATCATTTCTCAAATAATTTACTTGAATAATTTCTTAAGATTTCAAACTAATTTGGGTATAGAAAATAACTCATTTATTTGATTAATATTAAATTTTTTCATTAAATCATTTCAAATTAAACCCAATAATAATGAAGCTAAAATTAACTTAAATAAAAACTCATTATTAAATATATAAAAATTCTAGGTGTTACAGTTGTTTTCTCATACTCACAAATATGCCAAAATTGCGATGTTATTTTCTCCGATTGATAAATATCCCCGTATTATGGGGTTTTTCTCTTATATTAAAAAATTTACCCCTTCTAAGAGGCTGTTTTCTCAAACTCGCAATTACACTATTTTTACGGGGTTGTTTCTTATATTCATAAATATACATGTTTTACGGGATTATTTTCTTATATTTGTAAATAAACCACTTTTATGGGGTTATTTTCTCATATTAAATTATTAGCACTATTATGGAGTTGTTTTGTCAAATTGATAAATATACACGTTTTATAGGGTTGTTTTCTTATATCGAATAAATATACCCCTTTTACGGGGTTGTTTTCTTATATTCATAAATATACATGTTTTACGGGATTATTTTCTTATATTTGTAAATAAACCACTTTTATGGGGTTATTTTCTCATATTAAATTATTAGCACTATTATGGAGTTGTTTTGTCAAATTGACAAATATACACGTTTTATAGGGTTGTTTTCTTATATCGAACAAATATACCCCTTTTACGGGGTTGTTTTCTCATACCCACAAATATACCACAATTACGGGGTTATTTTCTCTGATTGATAAATTTTCTCGTATTACGGGCTCGCTTTCTAATAGTTATAAATATACTCCTCTTATACGGTTGTTTTTTCATATTAAAAAATTTAGCCCTTCTCTGAGAATTGTTTTCTCGGACCGCAATTACATACTTTTACGCGGTTATTTTTCTCGATTCATTGTATACCGTTTTAAGGATTATTTACTTATATTGACAAATATACCACATTTACGGGGTTATTTTCTCATATTAAATTATTACATTTATTCTGGGATTATTTTCTCAAATTCATAAATATACACATTTTACGGAATTATTTTCTTAGATTAACAAATATACCACTTTTACGGGGTTGTCTTCTCATATTATAAAATTAATCCATTTAAAGGGTTGTTTTCTCATAGTCACAAATATACCAAAATTACAAAGTTATTTTCTTCGATTGATAAATATCCCCGTATTACGGGGTTGTTTTTTCATATAAAATTTTTCTGGGGTTGTTTTCTCGTATTCTAGGTGTCGTCGTTTCAATTATTTTCTTATATTGATAAATATATTATTTTTACGAGGTTATTTACTCATATTAAATTATTAGCACTATAATGGGCTTATTTTCTCAAATTCATAAATATACATGTTTTACGGGGTTATTTTCTTATATCGACAAATATACCCCTTTTACCGGATTGTTTTCTAATATTCTAAAATTAACCCATTTAATGGGTTGTTTTCTTATACTCATAAATATATCACAGTTATGGGGTTATTTTCTCCGATTGATAAATATCTCCGTATTACGGGCTCGTTTTCTAATATTTATAAATATACCCTTCTTACGTGGTTATTTTCTCATATTAAAAAATTTACTCTTTTTACGAGGCTGTTTTCTAAAACTCCCAATTACACTACTTTTAAGAGGTTATTCTCTCATATTCATAAATATACACGTTTTACGAGGTTATTTTCTTATATTGATAAATATACTACTTTTACGGGGTTGTTTTCTTATACTCCCAAATATATCAAAATTACGGGATTATTTTTTCGATTGATAAATATCCCCATATTACGGGGTTGATTTCTCATAATAAAAAATTTACCACTTCTACGAGGTTATTTTTTCATACTCTCAATTACACTACTTTTACGGGATTATTTTCTCAGATTCATAAAAATACATGTTTTACGGGGTTATTTTCTTATATTGATAAATATATTACTTTTGCGGGGTCGTTTTCTCATATTAAATTATTAGCACTGTAATAGGCTTATTTTCTCAAATTCATAAATATACATGTTTTACGAGGTTATTTTCTTATATCGATAAATATAAACCCTTTTTATGGGATTGTTTTCTAATATTCTAAAATTAACCCATTTAAGGGGTTGCTTTCTCATACTCACAAATATACCACAGTTATGGGGTATTTTTTCTGATTGATAAATATCCCCGTATTACGGGCTCGTTTTCTAATATTTATAAATATACCCCTCTTACACGGTTGTTTTCTCATATTGAAAAACTTACCCCTTCTACGAGACTGTTTTCTTAGACTCGCAATTATACTACTTTTACGAGGTTGTTCTCTCAGAATCATAAATATATACGTTTTACGGGGTTATTTTCTTATATTAAGAAATATACTACTTTTATGGGAATATTTTCTCATACTCCCAAATATACCAAAATTAGGGATTATTTTCTCCGATTAATAAATATTCTGGTGTTACGTGGTTGTTTTCACATATTAAAAAATATACCCCTTCTACGAGGTTATTTTCTCATCTTTAAAAAATTTACCCGCTCTACGAGGCTGTTTTCTTAGACTCGCAATTACACTACGGGATTTTTTCTCAAATTTATAAAATATATAAGCTTTACGAAGTAATTTTCTTATATTGATAAATATACCATTTTTACGAGATCGTTCTCTCATATTAAATTATTAGCACTATTATGGGATTATTTTCTCAATTTCATAAATATACATGTTTTATGGAGTTATTTTCTTATATTGACAAATATACCTCTTTTACGGGATTTTTTTCTCAAATTATAAAAGTAACCCATTTATTAAGGGGTGTTTTCTCACACTCATAAATATACCTCAATTACGGGGTTATTTCCTAAGGTTCATAAATATCCCCGTATTACGGGGTAGTTTTCACATATTAAAAAATTTATCCTTTCTACGAGGTGGTTTTCTCATATTAAAAGATTTACCCGTTCTGCGAGATTGTTTTCTTAGACTCGCAATTACACTACTTTTACGGGGTTGTTTTCTCAAATTCATAAATATACACGTTTTACGGAGTCATTTTTTCGTACTAAATTATTAGCATTATTATGGTCTCAAATTCATAAATATACATGTTTTACGGGGTTATTTTCTTATATGAAAAAATTTACCACTTTTCGGAGTTATTTTCTCATGTTATAAAACTAGCTCATTTAAGGGGTTATTTTCCCATACTCACAAATATACCAAAATTACAGGGTTATTTTCTTCGATTGATAAATATCTCTGTATTACAGGGTTATTTTCACATATTAAAAAATTTACCCTTTCTACGAGGCTGTTTTCTCATATTAAAAAATTTACCCGTTCTACGAAGTAGTTTTTTTAGACTCGCAATTATACTACTTTTACGAGATTGTATTATGAGATTCAAAAATATACACGTTTTACGGAGTTATTTTCTAATATTGATAAAAATACCACTTTTTTATGGGGTCATTTTCTCATATTAAATTATTAGCACTATTATGGGCTTATTTTCTTAAATTCATAAATGTACACGTTTTACGGGATTATTTTTTATATTGATAAATATACCCCTTTTATGTGGTTGTTCTCTCATATTGTAAAATTAACCCATTTAAGGTGTTGTTTTCGTGCTCACAAATATACCACAATTACGGGGTTATTTCCTCATATTCATAAATATTCTCGTATTATGTGATTGTTTCCTCAGATTCATAAATATCCCCGTATTATGTGGCTGTTTTCACATATTAAAAAGTTTACCCGTTCTACGAGGTTGTTTTCTTAGACTCGCAATTACAATACTTTTACGGGTTGTTTTCTCATATTCATAAATATACACATTTTACGATGTCATTTTTTCATACTAAATTATTATCATTATTATGGTGTTATTTTCTCAAATTCATAATTATATACGTTTTACGAGGTTATTTTCTTATATGGAAAAATATACCACTTTTATGGTGTTGTTTTCTCATATTATAAATTAACCCATTTAAGGGGTTGTTTTCTCATACTCATAAATATACCAAAATTATGGGGTTATTTTCTCCGGTTGATAAATATCCCCGTATTACGGGGTTATTTTTTAATATTTATAAATATACTCCTCTTATGCGGTTGTTTTCTCATATTAAAAAATTTACTCCTTCTACTGAGAACATTTTCTCGGACCATGATTATCTCTCTTTCACAGGGTTGTTTTCAGTTCATAAATTTACACGTTTTACACGGTTATTTTCTTATATTGAGAACTATACCACTTTCACGGGGTCGTTTTCTCATATTACATTATTAGAATTATTTTTGGGTTATTTTCTCAAATTCATAAATATACATGTTTAACAGGATTATTTTCTTATATTGACAAATATACCTCTTTTACGGGGTAGTTTTCTCATATTATAAAATTAATCCATTTAAGGTGTTGTTTTCTCGTATTCGCAAATATACCAAAATTACGAGGTAATTTTCTCCGATTGATAAATATCCCCATATTACGGGGTTGTTTTCTCATATTAAAAAATTTACCAGTTCTACGAGGCTGTTTTCTCAGACTTGCAATTACACTACTTTTACAAGGTTATTTCTCAGATTCGTAAATATACATGTTTTACGGAGTTATTTTCTTATATTGATAAAGATACCACTTTTATGGGGTCGTTTTCTCATATTAAATTATTAGCACTATTATGGGATTGTTTTCTCAAGTTCATAGAAATACATGTTTTACAGGGTTATTTTCTTATATTGACAAATATACCCCTTTTACGGGGTTGTTTTCTCATATTATAAAATTAATCTATTTAAGGAGTTGTTTTGTCATACTCCCAAATATACCAAAATTACGGGATTATTTTCTCCAATTGATAAATATCCCTGTGTTACGTGGTTGTTTTCTCATATTAAAAAATTTATCCGTTCTATGAGGCTGTTTTCTCAGACTTGCAATTACACTACTTTTACCGGATTATTTCTCAGATTCATAAATATACACGTTTTACGGAGTTATTGTCTTATATTAATAAATATACCACTTTTACGGGGTCATTTTCTCATATTACATTATTAGTACTATTATGGGCTTATTTTCTCAAATTCATAAACATAAAAGTTTTACAGGTTTATTTTCTTGTATGGACAAATATACGCCTTTTACAGAGTGGTTTTCTCATATTATAAAATTAACCCTTCTAAGGGGTTATTTTTTCATACTCACAAATATACTATAATTACGGGGTTATTTCCTCATATTAAAAAATATCCACGTATTACGAGGTTGTTTTCACATATTAAACAATTTACCCCTTCTACGAGGCTGTTTTCTCATATTAAAGAATTTATCCGCTCTACGAGACTATTTTTTTAGACTCATAATTACACTACTTTTACGGGATTGTTTTCTTAGATCCATAAATATGCATGTTTTATGGAGTTATTTCTTATATTGATAAAGATACCACTTTTATGGGGTCATTTAATCATATTAAATTATTAGCACTATTATGGGGTTGTTTTCTCAAATTTATAGATATACACATTTTACGGAGTTATTTTCTTATATCGACAAATATACCCCTTTTACGGGGTCGTTTTCTCATAGTATAAAATAACCCATTTAAGGTGTTGTTTTCTCATACTCACAAATATACTAAAATTACGGGGTTCTTATCTCCGATTGATAAATATCCCCGTATTACGGGGTTATTTTCTCATATTAAAAAAATTATCCCTTCTACGAGACAGTTTTCTGAGACTCGCAATTACATTACTTTTACGGGGTTATTTTCTTATATTGATAAATATACCACTTTTACGTGGTCATTTTTCATATTAAATTATTAGCACTATTATGGGCTTGTTTTCTCAAATTCATAAATATACACTTTTTATGGAGTTATTTTCTTATATCGACAAATATACCCCTTTTACGGGGTTGTTTACTCATATTATAAAATTAGCCCCTTTAAGGAGTTGCTTTCTCATACTCACGAATATACCACAATTGACGGATTATTTCCTTAGATTCATAAATATCCCCGTATTACGGGGTTGTTTTCACATATTAAAAAATTTACCCCTTTTACGAGGCTGTTTTCTCATATTAAAAAAATTATCCATTCTACGAGAATATTTTCTCATACTCGCAATTACACTGCTCGTAGGGGATTATTTTTTCGGATTCATAAATATACACGTTTTACGGAGTTATTTTCTTACATTAATAAAAATACAACTTTTACGGGGTCATTTTCTCATATTAAATTATTAGCACTATTATGGGGTTGTTTTCTCATATTCATAAGTATACACGTTTTACAGAGTTATTTTCTTATATCGACAAATATACCCCATTTTCGGGGTTATTTTCTCATATTATAAAATTAACACATTTAAGGGGTTGTTTTCTCATACTTACAAATATACCAAAATTACGGGGTTATTTTCTTTGATTTATAAATTAACCGTATTATGGGGTTGTTTTCTCATATTAAAAAATTTACCCATTCTACGAGGTTGTTTTCTCAGACTCGCAATTACACTACTTTTACAGGGTTGTTTTCTCATATTCATAAATGTACACGTTTTACGAGATTATATTCTAATATTGATAAATATACCACTTTTACGGGGTTAATTTCTTATATTGAAAATATACAATTTTTACGGGGTTATTTTCACATATTATAAAATTAACCCATTTAAGGGGTTGTTTTCTCATATTCACAAATATACCAAAATTATGGAGTTATTTTATCCGATTGATAAATATTCCAGTATTACAGGGTCATTTTCTCCTATTAAAAAATTTACCCTATCTACGATGTTGTTTTCTCAGACTCGCAATTACACTACTTTTATGGGGTTATTTTTTCAGATTCATAAATATACACGTTTTACGGGATTATTTTCTTATATTGATAAATATACCACTTTTACAGGGTTGTTTTCTCATATTACAAAATTAACCCATTTAAAATGTTATTCTCTCATACTCACAAAAATACCAAAATTACGGGGTTATTTTCTCCAATTGATAAATATATTTACTCTTAATACGAGGCTGTTTTCTCATATTAAAGAATTTATCCGTTCTACGAGTATGTTTTCTGAGACTTGCAATTACACTACTTTTATGGGGTTGTTTTCTCAGATTCATAAATATACATGTTTTACGGGGTTATTTTCTTATATTGATAAATATATCACTTTTACGGGGTCATTTTCTCATATTAAATTATTAGCACTATTATAGGGTTGTTTTCTCATATTCATAAATATAGTAAAATTATGGGGTTATTTTCTCCGATTGATAAATATCCCCATATTACGGGGCTGTTCTCTCATATTAAAAAATTTATCCCTTTTACGAGGCTGTTTTCCAAGACTCACAATTACACTTCTTTTACACAGTTATTTTCTCATATTCATAAATATACACGTTTTACATGGTTATTTTCTTATATTGATAAATATGCCAATTTTACGGAGTCGTTTTCTCAAATTAAATTATTAGCAATTACAGGGTTGTTTTCTCAAATTCATAAATATACACGTTTTACGGGGTTATTTTCTTATATCGACAAATATACTCCTTTTACTGGATTGTTTTCTCATATTATAGAATTAACCCATTTAAGGGGTTGTTTTCTCATACTCACAAATATACCACAATTATGGGGTTATTTTCTCAGATTCATAAATATCCCCGTATTACGGGATTGCTTTCGCATATTAAAAAGTTTACCCCTTCTACGAGCCTGTTTTCTCATGAAAATATTTACCCGTTTTACGAAGCTGTTTTCTTAGACTCGCAATTACACTACTTTTACGAGGTTGTTTTCTCAGATTCATAAATATACATATTTTACGGGGTTATTTTCTTATATGGATAAATAGACCATTTTTACGGGATTATTTTCTCATATTATAAAATTAACCCATTTAAGGGACTATTTTCTCATACTCACAAATATACCAAAATTACGGGGTTATTTTCTCCGATTTATAAATTTTCCATATTATGGGGTTGTTTTCTCATATTAAAAAATTTACTCCTTCTACGAGTTTGTTTTCTCACACTCGCAATTACACTACATTTAGAGGGTTGTTTTCTCATATTGATAAATGTACACGTTTTACGGGATTATATTCTAATATTGATTAATATACCATATTATGGGGTTATTTTCTTATATTGAAAAATATATCACTTTTACAGGGTTATTTTCACATATTATAAAATTAACCCATTTAAGGGGTTATTTTCTCATACTCACAAATATACCAAAATTATGGAGTTATTTTATCCGATTGAAAAATATACCTGTATTACAGGGTTGTTTTCTCATATTAAAAAATTTACCCTATGTACAAGGTTGTTTTCTCAGACTCGCAATTACACTACTTTTACGGGGTTATTTTCCCAGATTCATAAATATACATGTTTTACTGTGTTATTTTCTTATACAGACAAATATACCCCTTTTACGAGGTTGTTTTCTCATATTGTAAAATTAACCCATTTAAGTGGTTGTTTTCTCATACTCACAAATATAGCAAAATTACGTGGTTATTTTCTCCGATTTATAAATTTTTCCATATTACGGGGTTGTTTTCTCATATTAAAAAATTTACCCATTCTACGAGGCTGTTTTCTCACACTCGTAATTATACTACTTTTACAGGGTTGTTTTCTCATATTCATAAATGTACACGTTTTACGGGATTATATTCTAATATTGATAAATATACCACTATTATGGGGTTATTTTCTTATACTGAAAAATATATCACTTTTACGGGGTTATTTTTACATATTATAAAATTAACCCATTTAAGGGGTTGTTTTCTCATACTCACAAATATACCAAAATTATGGAGTTATTTTATCCGATTGATAAATATATCTGTATTACGGGGTTGTTTTCTCATATTAAAAAATTTACCCCTTCTACGAGGCTGTTTTCTCAGACTCACAATTACACTACTTTTATTGGGTTGTTTTCTCATATTCATAAATGTACACGTTTTGCGGGATTATATTCTTATATTGATAAATATACCACTTTTACCGGGTTATTTTCTTATATTAAAAAAGAAACCCTTTTTACGGGATTATTTTTACATATTATAAAATTAACACATTTAAGGCTTTGTTTCCTCATAGTCACAAATATACCAAAATTACATGTTTGTTTTCTCCGATTGATAAATATCCCCGTATTACGGGGTTGTTTTCTAATATTAAAAAATTTACCACTTCTATGAGGCTGTTTTCTCATATTAAAAAATTTACTCCTTCTGCGAGGTTGTTTTCTCAGACTTGCAATTATACTATTTTTACGAGGTTGTTTTCTCATATTCATAAATATACACGTTTTACAGAGTTATTTTCTTATATTGAGAAATATTTCTCTTTTACGGAGTCATTTTCTCATATAATATTATTAGCACTGTTCTGGGGTTGTTTTCTAAAATTTATAAATATATACGTTTTACGGGGTTATTCTCTAATATAGACAAATATACCCCTTTGACGGGGTTATTTTCTCATATTATAAAATTTACCCATTTAAGGGGTTATTTTCTCATATTCACAAATCTACCAAAATTACGGGGTTATTTTCTCTCATTGTTAAATATCCCCGTATTACGGTGTTGTTTTCTCATTTGAAAAAATTTACCCCTTCTACGAAGCTGTTTTCTCAGACTCGCAATTTCACTACTTTTCCAGGGTTGTTTTTTCAGATTCATAAATATACATATTTTACGGAGTTATTTTCTTATATTGATAAATATACCACTTTTACAGGGTCGTTTTCTCATATTAAATTATTAGCACTATTATCGGGTTATTTTCTCATATTCATAAATATACACGTTTTACGGTGTTATTTTCTTATATCGACAAATATGCCCTTTTGCAGGGTTGTTTTCTTATATTATAAAATTAATCCATTTAAGAGGTTGTTTTCTCATATTCACAAATATACCACAATTACGGGATTATCTCCTCAGATTCATAAATATCCGTATTGTTTCACATAAAAACTTACCCACTTCTACAGGGCTTTTTTCATATGAAAATTTTACATTCTACGAGGTTATTTTCTTAGACTCGCAATTACACTACTTTTATAGGGTTATTTTTTAAAATTCATAAATATACACGTTTTACGGGGTTATTTTCTTCTATTGATAAATCTACCACTTTTACAAGGTCCTCTTCTTATACAAAATTATTAGCACTATGATGGTGTTGTTTTCTCAAATTCATAAATATATACATTTTACGATGTTGTTTTCTAATATTTATAAATATACCCCTCTTACGAGGTTGTTGTGTCATATTAAAAAATTTATCTTTTCTACGAGGCTGTTTTCTGAGACTGATAATTACACTACTTCTACGAGGTTGTTTTCTCAAATCATAAATATACACGTTTTACGGGGTTATTTTCTTATATTGATAAATATAACACTTTCACAAGGTCATTTTCTCATATTAAATTATTAGCACTATTATAGGGTTGTTTTCTCTAATTCATAGATATACACGTTTTACTCGGTTATTTTCTTATATTGATAAATATACCCATTTTATGAGGTTGTTTTCTCATATTATAAAACTAATCCGTTTAACGGGTTATTTCTCATACTCACAAATATACCATAATCACGGGGTTATTTCCTTAGATTCATAAATATCACCGAGTTACAGGGTTGTTTTCTAATATTTATAAATCTACTCCTCTTACGGGGTTGTTTTCTCATATTAAAAACTTTACCCATTCTATGATGCTGTTTTCTTCGACTCGTAATTACACTACTTTTATGGGGTTATTTTCTTAGATTCATAAATATACATGTTTTACGGGGTTATTTTCTTATATTGACAAATATATCCCTTTTACGGAGTTGTCTTCTCATAATATAAAATTAACCCATTTAAGGGGTTGTTTTCTTATACTCACATATATATCACAATTACAGAGTTATTTCCTCCGATTGATAAATATCCCCATGTTACGGGGTTGATTTCAAATATATATAAATATACCCCTCTTGCGGGGTTGTTTTCTCATATTAAAAAATTTACCCCTTCTAGGATTGCTGTTTTCGTAGACTCGCAATTACACTACTTTTACCGGGTGGTTTTTTCATATTCATAGATGCACATGTTTTACGGGGCTATTTTCTTATATGGATAAATATACCCCGTTTACAGCCTTGTTTTCTCATATTATAAAATTAACTTATTCAAGGGGTTGTTTTCTCATACTCACAAATATACCATAATTACAGGGTTATTTTCTCCGATTGATAAATACGGGGTTATTTTCTAATATTTATAAATATACCCCTCTTACAGGGTTGTTTTCTCATATTAAACAATTTACCCTTTCTACGACACTATTTTCTTAAACTCTAAATTCCATTACTTTTACGGGTTATTTTCTCCGATTTATAAATATACATGTTTTATGGGATTATTTTCTTATATTGATAAATATAGCACTTTTACGAGGTCGTTTTCTCATATTAAATTATTAGCAATGTCATGGGGTTGTTTTCTCAAATTCATAAATAAACACATTTTACGGGGTTATTTTCTCATATTGACAAATATACCCTTTTACGGGGTTGTTTTCTCGTATTACAAAATCAACTTATTTGAGGGGTTTTTTCTCATACTAGAAAATATATTAAGATTACGGGGTTATTTTCTCCGATTGATAAATATCCCCATGTTACAAGGTTATTTTTTAATATTTATAAATATACTCCTCTTACGGGGTTGTTTTCTCATATTAATAAGTTTACCCCTACTACGAGGTTGTTCTCTTAGACTTGCAATTACACTACTTTTACGGAGTTTTTTTTAGATTCATAAATAAACACGTATTACGGGGTTATTTTCTTATATTGATAAATATACCACTTTTACAAGGTCGTTTTCTCATATTAAATTATTAGCACTATTATGGGGTTGTTTTCTCAAATTCATAAATATATACATTTTACGGGATTATTTTCTTATATTGATAAATATACCCTTTT